>NW_017727829.1:200675-281820 GCF_001865875.1 Lupinus angustifolius | reverse complement strand
CTTTGAGCAAGTAGAGCCAGAGTTTCCTACTGAATTCGTCCACAAAGGTGACAAATAATTTGTTGCCACCTAGGGAGGGAATCTCCAATGGTCCACAAACATCTGAGTACACAATGTGCAACAGATTGTTGGCTCTTGATGCAGTGAATTTGCTGAATGAAGTCCTTGGTTGCTTGCTGATTAGGCAACTATCACAAGCTCTCTTAGGTACCTGAATTTCTGGTAAACCAAGAACCGGGTTTTTGGCTCTCATGAGACTCAGGTCTTTAAAGTTCAGATGACCAAGTCTCATGTGCCATAGCCAAGTATCATTAGTTAGCATTTCAACATTAAGGCATTGAGATTCAATTGTATTTAGATTCACCTGGAATGTTCTGTTTTGTGTGAGGTGAGTTCTGAGGATCTTCCTTGCTTTATAATCAAAGATCTCTAGGTACCCATCTTGCATATTCACTGTAAAGCCTTTCTCTAGTAATTGCCCCAGGCTGATTAGATTGTGTTTCATATTTGACACAAATAGAACATCTGTGATCATGGCTCTACCTCCATCCTTCTTTGTGATCATTACATCTTATGTGCCTTCAGCTTGGATCGCTCTATTATCTGCAAATCTGACTTTACTCCTCTTGGTTGAATCAAAATTGACAAGCCAATTTCTGTGTCATGTCATGTGGTTGGAGCAACCAGAGTCTATGTACCAAGTTTCACCACTTCTGATTTCTTGATTTGTTGTCATCATTAGCAGAACTGGAGTCTCATCTTTCTTATCAATTCTTTCCTCCTTTGCCATATGTGCTTCACTTTGGTGTCTACCATTCGAATCAGGTTGTCCAGGGGAGGATTGGCACTCATATGACAAGTTTCCAATCTTATTGCAATTGAAACACTTGATCCTCTTTCTGTCTAGTCTTTTCTTTCCTCCTCTCCAATTGTTGGCTCGTGTTTTCTTGATTGTGTTTAGTGAGTGATCTTGATCAGGTCTTTCCTGATCTTGCTGGTTTGAACTCTTCCATCTATAGTCTATTCCTCTGCCTCGATTCCTGATTCCACCTCTGTAAGGTCCTCCTCCTCTCCTAGTAATCTGAGCCTGCAAGGCTTGGCTGGTGGACTTCTCAGTGGATCTTTCAATGAGCCTCTGCTCATGAGCCTCGAGAGAACCTTGTAACTCCTCAATCTTCAACTCTGCAAGGTTCTTGGATTCTTCAATTGCCACTACTATGTGGTTAAAGTTTGGTGTTAGAGTTCTCAAAACCTTCTCTATGATTGTTTGATCCTTGATCATTTCACCACATGCCTTCATCTGATTCGTTAAGCTGATAATTCTGTTAAAGAATTGTGCAATTCTTTCACTCATCTCCATCTCCATCAATTCATATTGGCGCCTCATAGTTTGCAGCCTCACCTTCTTTAGCTGCTCTGCACCCTTGTTGCTTTTCTGCAGAATTTGCTATGCTTCATGTGAGGATCTTGCTGCTGCAATTTTTTCGAAGTGTGCTTCATCCACACATTGATGGATGAGACACATTGCCTTGCAATATCTCTTCCTATTCTCCTTGTATGCTATCCTTTGTTGTTCTGTTGAGGCTTCATCAATTTCTGGGTAGCCTTCTTCCACAATTTCTTCGAGTTCTTGGAATCCCATGATGGCTTTCATTTGTATATTCCATCTACTCCAGTTCTTGTCGTCAAGAATTGGTAGATTCGCTGGAAAGGAGTTGGTTTGATGACTCATGGTTTTGATGAACAAAGGATATGATCTTGCTCTAGCTCTGGTACCAATTTGTTGGAAGAAAATGAATTGCACACACCTCACTCTTCACTCTATGGCAGAATTGTTTGAGAAGAAGTATGAAGATAAGAATGAGAGAATCAAAGAATGCATGAGCTTGTTATTCACTTAACTTTGAATACAAGGCATTGTTACTATTTATAGACTTAACAACCATAACCAACTATAACAACCATCTAAAAATAGCCTATTGAATTACGAAATCTAATAGGATAATGCAATGACATTGTATAAAATTCATACATTGTTAGTGCATACATCTTTTTCACTTGTGATTGAGTGTAAAATCTATTCACTATTAGTGTAAAGATTTATACACATACACTACATCATCTACCATTCATTTGGATTATTTTTTCTGAAAAGTCAATGATAATTAAATAACAACGGTGAATGATACAATAACAATATATAAAACTCATACATTATCAATGTATACAATTTTTTCTTATGATTGAGTGTAAAATCTATACACATGTAAAGAGTTTGGAAATTGAATTATTCATTTTGATGTTGTATGCTTAATATTTTTTGTATATGACCCGCCAAAAATTTTACACACTTTTTATGACATGTGAATTAATTTATATTATATTTTTTGTATTATCAATTTATAGGATATATATTATATTAAATCATGCATTTCTATATTAAAAAGTTAGGTAGAAAAATTGATTAGAAATAACGTACTAAATAAAAGGCATGATATTAATATATTTCTATAATAATACTTCTTAATAACTTTAGTAAAACGATTGCTTAATAAAACATAAGAGAGAATAATAGCTAAGAAATATAAAGAAAAAATGTATGCACTAATAATGTATATGTTTTATACATTATCATTGTATTATCTATTATTCATTATCTATCGAATCAAATGCATGATTGTGCTTTGATTCGTTTTTGATATAATTCGAAAATTGAACATAAAAACATGGTTCAGTTTGATAAATGTTGAATTTCTATGCACGAATTGAACTGATTATGAACAATTCACTTTCACCATTTTTCTATTTTTTTTCCTAATCCTTGGTTGTTGGTCTTCTCTATTTGAGGATGAAGTGAAGAACCCTCTGGCCTTCGAGTTCCTCAATACAATTTTTATCTTATATTAAAGTTGTCAATAAATAAATATGATAAGGATAAAACTCTCATGCAACTTGGTCGAGTCAAAGTGCAAATTGACCGAGTCAAATTCAAAACTCACCGAACAACACCACCACATGACCGAGGAAAAATTAACTTTGACCGATGAACTATGGTTCATGATCGAAGGAATGAGAAATCCATGCAAGACAGTGCATCGTCATCAGTGCATCAGTCTGAGACACTATACAATACTCTGGCCGTGGCGCATAGATTCTGACCGAGGCGCCAAGGACCTGACGCACCAAGTCTGACCGAGTTCTCCTAGCATGGGCGCATGAACTCTAACCGAGGCTTCCTAGGTGTGGTGCACCAAATCTGATTAAGGCTCCCTGGCCTCAACGCATCCAACATGGGCGCAACACATCTAACATGGGAGCACCAGTTCTGACCTGGGCGCACCAGTTCTGACCGAGGGCCTCTTGGCCATAGCGCATCAGTTTTTGTGACCTGCGCATTTTTTTTAGACATTTCTTATGGCCTTTTATTCTTCCTTTTGATTCTAGATGCTTCTTAGAAGAAGTTTCTTATAAGTTGTTAGGAGTTGTTTTGGCTTGTAGAGTAGTTGGGGGTTAGTTGCTTATTTCTTAAGTAACTAACCAACTCTTTCCCTTTTGTATAATTAGAAGTGCTTAGTCACTTTTCTAATCAATGAAAATAAAGATAATGATGTCATTCATTCAAAAAAGAAATATCTTATTTCAAAATTTATTTTGTCTTTAAAAAAATATTTTCCTTGTTTGTGTTTAATTGGTTTGTAAATCTTTAGGAGCTTGATCCAAACTAATCATAAATTGTTCCATAAAAGTAACTGAACTTAATCGATCGTAAATTGCTATATAAAAATAACTGAATTTAATCAATCTTAAATTCTTTCATCAAAAGTAATTACAGTTGTCGCGACCCAATTTTCGGACAAAATTGGGTGTTCACATAAGTGAACATTAAAATCAAAATGAACCATGTTTTTCAATTTAATTCGATCATATATGTTTTACAATTCAAAAAGGAACCACTCATACCAACATAAGTATTCTTTATATTGTTATGTGATTACTCCTTAACATTGGTATAAATATGATTTATTTTACTTTTGTGTGCATCAAAGATGTTTTAAAGTTGATTGTGAAAGACAATCTTGTGTGATACATATGAATTATCAAAATATGTTTACTTTTTTCTAACATTGTATTTTTCCCACACATAACTATAGTCGAATTTCTAACATCATATTTTGAAGAAAAAGCTTTATTGTCTTAAGATAATAAGAGATTCTTTTAGGAAAAAGTCATATTAGTTATTCGAAGATACAATGATCATAAAGTTAATTTCCTAAGAAATATTACCATCATATAGTGTCAATTATATTCACTAAAAAATTCACACGACTAATAAATACATATCAAAATTAAAATATTAATTTTATAAATGTCACATTTATAACATATATTGTATTTTTACTTAATACATATCTAATACACTTCCTAAATTAACATATTATAAATTTTACATTTATAACATATATTTTAAATGTGGCAATGAGATTTCAAAATAAAGTATTACTACTAACGAGTTGACAAACATATTTATAAGTTTATTATTATATATTAATTAATAATATAAATAAAATATATAATAGATTTAATCTGTTATAATAATATATTTAATTTTATCGAGACAATAAGAAGTGTTGTAAGGTATAAATATGATTTCTTAGTATGTGTAAAATAGGACATACCAAAATTGCGTTATCTAATCACTATTTCATTTTATAATAATAATTGTAGAGGTGGGTTATTATTTTTTGGTATTATTAATAGTATTTCCTCACCTTTTAGTTAAAAAATTAATTATTTTCGAAGTTTGTATTATTCCTCCTCATAAGTGTTATTCTTAGGAGTATATTTTAGTCATCATGTGATCTAAAGATAAGTTATTATTTGATAATAAGAACCTCATTATCATATTAAGTTTGTTTTAAGACATAAAAATATTATATGATAGATTTAATCATTTAATTTACCGGTGTAAAAAAAATGTTGTAAGATGAAAATATAATTTAATAGTAAAAATAAATTAGAATATGGCAAAATTACACCATTGAATTACTAAATATAGTAATTTTATGTATGAATTATTATTTGGTAATAAAGAAAAATTATTTGGTAATATATTAAAATAGAACGTGCCAAAATTATATTATTTATTCAGTGATTATGATAGATTTGTTTTTAGTGAATTAACAATAATAAATTATTTTTAGTGAAATAAAAAAATATTGTAAGATAAAAATATAATTTCTCATAAAAATAAAATAGAACATGACAATTACGCTATTGAATTACCAAACATAGTAAATATAGATTTATAGATACCGCTTTCTTACTATATGATATGGACAGAGTTGGAATTTTAAAAAAATCGTCATAATTATCATTTGAACAAAAGTTATGTGGTCAAAAATTGACCGTGACTTTAATCAATTAAGCTTCTTTTACGCCTGCTATTTTTTATTATAAAAATAGACATATCTTTCTTTTTTCCAAAAATACTATTGGCCAATTTAGATAATCCATTCATGTTATCATTGGAATATAATATTACATGTTGCAAGCAAATATTTTTCCATATATATTTATTGGTAGAATGTGTGATAATCCACATATTGAAGATAAACAATATTTTTCATTTTTTATATAGAAGGAAAGTTATAAAGTTTCCCTAAAAATGTGGTTTTAATGCATAATATTTACATTTTTAGAAATGTATCCTAATGATTTAGACATATGATGCATTCATCTAATCATTTAGAAATATAATGCTACCGTTTACGTTTTATGCATTTAATAAGAAAGTACCTATTTTAGAAATTCCCCTTGTCTCATTCAAATAAGTTTTTATCACATGAAAAGATTATTTATTTTTGATAATGTAAGAGTTTTTTATATTTTCTAACATTCATTTTATATTATTATTGACTCTTAGTTAATGGTAATACAACTGAATAATAGATGATGCAATACCATATATAAAACTTTCCACTGTCAATATATTAATAATATTATGCATTAAAGATGTTAAAATTAAGATTTGAAGATTGGTTTTGTTTATTGCATACGTGACATTTCAAAGTAAAGAGTGTATGAGAGACCAACAATTCTCAAATTTTTAAATAGATAAAGTTTCCTCTATTCACATTTTTTATTTATGTTTATCTATTTAAGAAAATTGAGAATAGAGGAAACTTGTGAGAAATAGTAGAAGAAATTTGGAAGAAAGTAATTCAATTTTGATTTAGGCGTTTTCAATATTTAGAACAGACTATTTGGATTCTGTGTAGATATATATTACTTGCATGTATTGGTGCACTTCTTTAAAAAAAATATTATTGTAGAGGACAAAAAAATGTATATATGAAAAGTGTAAGAGTTTTATATACTGCAAGTCTGTCATTTACGATTCATTTTTAATTATTATTGACTATTCAAAAAAGTAATACAAATGAATGATAGATGATGTATTAACTGCGCATAAATCTTTACGCTAACGATGTATAAATATTATACTTATTATTTCATATTTACTAACAAGATATTGGTCTATTGATGTAAAACATAATTAGATCTCTAGATATATTAGAATGTCAAAAGTTTGATTGAGAACAATAGTTGGAAGAGACGTCCACACATACCGAAAAAAATTAGTTATTTATAGGTAGGATGAGAGAATATGATTTGTTATACAAAAAATATTATTTACATTTATTGTTTCATTAATTTTACCTTTTATTTTAATATATATACTTTTTATAAGAGACTAATACGATATTTTTACAATGTTATTATATCATTTATCATATATAAATATAAATAATACAAATGAATAATATACTAATTGTATATAAATTTTATATAGAAAATACATAGTTATACTCTACTTTTATAAAGATTATATCACATTGACAAGTATAACTCATCTCCATTTTTGGATTAAGATGATAAATACTTTTTTATTTTATTTTTTTAACTGAAAAATAATTTAAATCATTATCAATCGATAAAAACTTATTACATATCATAATTTTTATCATTTCAATACTGGATTCTCCAATGCTAAAGATGATTTCTATTTGACAATCCCACATTGTCACATATCACAATTTCTTATTTTATCTCAGTTCAAGTGTCATTAATCTAAAGGAGTTAGTTGAACTGTTAACAAACTGATGATATACGACTAAGTGGATATGATGACAAATTAAAATAACATGCTTATAAATTTCTTCATCCTAACATATATCAATTACTTTTGACCCGGTTGGAATATAAAATCAATAAGAAAACACAAAAAAATAAAATTAATAAAACAACATTTGACTGCAGTAATAATAAGATTATAACTCATAAAGTGGCGTACACGTCAATCTTTTCCCCTTTCTAATGATGGTTCCAACTATGAAGCATGAAACACCCATAAATTTTCGTTTTTTTTATTTATAAAGAAAGAAGAAAACCTCTTTTAAAATGGATTTGTATTATGTGTAAGGTAATTTCTTTATATTCTTATATATTTAGTCAAATTACTCATTTATTTTCAGAGAGATTTGTTGCCTAGTCACTCAAACAGAATCATCTTCGATAATAAATGATATTCGTAGTTTAGAACAAAAAATATATTCACTAGTTTATTTAGATTTAATTCACTTATACCATTGAAAAAATGAAAATAATACCAACAAGCTAAGACCTTCATTAGATTTTTTTTTGGTATTAACAAGTATATTCCCCCATATTTCTTTAGGTAAAGAACTAATTCTCTGTAATATGCGTGGTTGTCCTTCCCAGCAAATATCACTATAAGGAATCGAACTTTTGACATTTTGGTCATCCTAAGAATCTAAAAAACCTATACAACTTGATCAACAACTTGTTATTAGACCTACATTAGATCGGGAAGAAGAAATGTGACACCAATTATTTTTTAAATATTTTTAATTAAATAAATTAAAATCTTATAAATTTATATGTCGGTTTTTTTTGGGTATAGCTCGTTAACTAATTCTCCACAAATGGAGAGATTATGGAATCTCTCTATGCATTTGTTTTCCTAAAAACATATTCGCCTTTGGTGTGGGATGGGTAGACTTAGGGATGGCAAAAAAACCCGTACCCGTGGGTACCCGCGGGTAAAACCCGTACGGGCACGGGTACGGGTCACAAACGGGTACCCACGGGTATTATAAATGAGTTTTTAAAAATACTCGTAGTACATACGGGCGGGTACGGGTATTATGGTACCCGTACCCGCGGGTACCCGTTATTTAGATAATTAATATATTATATTTAATTAAAATAAAAAATATATTATTCTAACATTTATTACACTATGTATATTTTTTCCTTTTACTTTGTTTACATATTTTAATGAGTTTGGTGATGAAACACCCTACAAATATTATTACATGTATAGAAAGTATAGAAACACACATGTTTTACAAAGAAAATATATATTATTTTTTTTAAAAATGAGAACAAAAAATCACACAAATGGAAACCACCAATAAATTTAGCATTTTAGCAAAATATTTAATCAAAAGGTACAAAAATAATTAAGTTTCATGTTATTTGAAACACAATAGAAGTAAAAAATTTAAAAATTATTTATAATAGAGGAAACCCGCGGGTACCCGTTCTACCCGCGGGTACCCAGAACTACCCGCAAATACCCGCTCACGGGTACCCGTACGGGTACGGGCGGGTATGGGTATTACTTTTCTATTTTAAAACGGGTAGCGGGTAGCTACTACCCGTGCCCGCCCGTGCCCGTTGCCATCCCTAGGGTAGACATTGGTGTGCAGCTACTTGTGATTAGTCAGTAAAATGATTAATTATTAAAATTTTAAATTATATATATATTTTTAACTAATTATAATCACAAACACATTGTAGGACACGACACCATATGTGCTCAAGGTTGTGGGACAATCTTAACAGGCATCTTTTGTAGTAAAACTATTCTTGTTGTGTCACCCAACCACTTTGTAAAGCTCTTCCCTTTCACTTTCTTCTTTTCTTCCCAACCTTCATAATAATCTCTCTCTTTCATTTCACTTTTTTTTTCTGAGTGTTCAATGGCTGCTCCTAACAGAATCATATACCATTAACAAATCATGGGTTGGTGTTAACTTTACCATCTTTTTTGCTGTTAAACACATACCCATTTGCAAAAGTTATGATTTTTTTGTGCCAAAATTATTCCCAAAGAAAAAAATAACATTTTTCATATAGAATTATCCATCTTGTTCTCTTTAAGTGCTAAAAGTAAATAGAATTATTAAGGGGCTATGTTGATGAAATTGTGATTGTTTCAAGTTTCATGATACATTTTGGTTTGGTATGAATTTATTGGAGAACTCTTTCATGAATTGGATGCACCATCTATGATATGTTGTTTGTTTTAGTGGTTGAATGATTTGTTGAAGGAGATAAATGCACCATTTAATGCAGTCATGGATTCAGTTGTGCAGAACTAATGAAGTTCTGTTTCAATTGGTGATCATGCAATTTGGATTTTGACTCATATTGATAGTGTTTTTGGAGGATAATATGCTTTTATGTATCTGATACTTTTGATGTGATTATTACCAAAATTTTCATCATCTTTGATCATCGACTATATTTTTATTGGTAGAAAAGGGGAATCAGTGAGCTGTAACTTGTTGTCAATGATAAGAAGCTGAATCCTTATTGTTATCTCAATTGGCTTTTTCAACTTTCTCCATGGAACTTCAGAATTCAGATAGTTAATTACGGATTTGATACCTTCCCCTCTAAAGGAAGCTATTTAGGTAACTTGTGGAGTTGATATTGGAATTCCTAATTGCTTTGTCGGCGGACTCATCAGGCTGCATCTTTGTTTTCTATTCCTTCACCACTTTCAGTCCAAAAGGCCCCATGATATAGGTATTTGGTTGAAGCAATATAATTTTCCATTGATTATTCAATTTCTTGCTTTATGAATTGATAACTACTTAATTTAGATTCATCTTCTACCAAATTGTTTTGGTTCTTGTTGCATATCTTAATTTGATAGCTACTAAATCTTATTTTCTTCGGATTGTTCAGATTTGTCTTTTTGTGTCGAAAGGAGATGATTATCTTGATTATCAATGTTTGACTAGAATCAATCCTCGGGTAGATTCGTCTTCGTGAATGGATTATTTGGCCTGTGTTTATTTATTAAATCATTTGTCCTGCTATTAGGGACTTAGGGTGTTATGCATGAACTACTGTTTTCGGGGAAATGGAGAGTAAATATGTGTTCTAATGAATTTTAACTGTTTTTTTCATTTATTGTTTTTGTTCATAAATTGGGTTCTCAGTCTTACTCCCGAGGGGTTTTGGATGACTACAGGCAAAATAAGACCGAGACTACCTTAGCACGCTTAGGAAAAGAGGAAAGACGGGAATCAACTGCGCCTAATAATCATGACAAAGCAGTCTCAAAGACGCACTCTGCGGTATGAGAAAGATAAGTCAGGCTGTATGCGGGGTATAATTAATATGTTTGATTTTCGCCATGGTCACACTACTCAGAAGTTGATTAGCGGCAAACTAGCTGTTGGTAAGAACTGTTTTTAACATCTACATTTGCACAAATTTGACGACTTCTCGTGCTATAGATCTAAACTCCATATGCTAAACTGAACTAGATAATAAAATGTGTGTATAATTGTGCACTGACTGATGTTTGCATGTCATGAAATTTTCTGTAATCTTTTAAAGATGAAATTTTTCATCAAAATATGCTTAACCTGTCGACAATAATTGTGGAATAACCGGGGGTGTAAGCTGTGCTGGATTCATAAAATGAACCAAAATAATTATTGAATTTCATATTCCCCTTGCAGGTTCTATTCATTCTAAGAACAAGTTTGAGGGGTTGAGCAATTTGGATGAAGTTACGGAAGGCGATCTTGTAAGTCTGTCCATCCATATGCTTATGCAACTCTCGAAATCTGAAACTCGCTAGTAAAAGTTGATGGAATTCTAGGACAGTAGTAAAATTAGGAAATATGTAAAAGCATGTATGTGCATTTATTTATATTACTGTATCTGTTGAATATTTCAGGACAATGGAGAGAGTAAACGGGTGACAGTAAAAACTTATGCTAATAAGCCTAGTGTGAAGAAACTCATTGAAGAAGAGATGTTCATTGACCAAAATCCAGTGAAGGATATAGATAATGCTAAATTAGAATCAAAGAAACGTTCAAAGAGAAGTCGTGATAACATAATCAGTGATACGGACACTGGTGATTTAAATTTGGATGCATCTTTGAAATCCGAAAGTTCGCATAGTCAGCACTCAAGGCAGCAATCTAAGGATAATATTTATCTGGATAAGGTAATTGAAGAGTTTTTCAATCTAAAAGATGTTAGTTCCGTGACGCATGGCAATGATGGAGAAATTGACGTGCAGTCAAAACAGAAGCATACTATTTCCAAAAACATTGCAAGAGATGCTATTGATGAATTTGTGAATCAGATGATATTGAATAGCAAAGATCTCGCAGAAGCTAGAAAATTCCTTTGCTCCGATGAACTTAGGGAAGCACTTGAGCTTATAAGTTCGGAGAAGGAATTTTCCCTTCCAGTTCGACAAGATCCGAATTCACTTTTATTGAAATATGTGCAAGACTTTGTGAGTTCTCAGAGGAAAACGGACAAAGATTGTAGTTCAGTTAATGGTTCCAACTTCTCTGAACAAGAACTTGGAAATCTGGAACAAACTAAGGAGATTGTCAACCACAAGAAGTATAACTTTTTCAGAAGAAAGGTGAAGTCTCCATCAAAAAGTTCAACGAATGAGAACGGAAATACTGACTTTTCAAATAGGATTGTTATTTTGAAGCCTGGGTCAATGGACTTGAAAAATTCGGCAACAGAAAACAACATTGCCTCACCCCTACTTTCTCATGATGCAGTCCACACCAATGGTCCTTATGCTATAGGCAGTTCACATTTTTTTCTTACGGAGATAAAGAAGAAATTAAAGCATGCAATGGGAAGGGGGAAACATGGAAACTCTAAAGATATCTCTAGAAAACACCCGGCTGAATCTCAAAATAAGGGGCCGAGTGGCAAAGCAATTGGTAAAGACAGTGTCGGAATGCGGTCTCCTAATAAAGATCATTTCTTCATTGAAAAAATTGCAAGACCTACAAACAATGTTATGAAAGGAGACAAGACTGGTACATTGAAAGATTCCGAATTGAATACGAATACGGAACAAGAAAATGGTAGTTATCCCAAACCAAAACTTTCTAACTTATACATAGAGGCTAAGAAACATCTATCTGAGATTGTAAGTAATGGAGATGAGAACATTGAGTTGTCAAGTAGGAAGTATCCCAGCACCCTCGGGAGAATATTATCTCTTCCGGAGTACAACTTTTCTCCCCTCGGTAGTCCTGTAAGGGATTTGGAGCACAATTTTGTTACTGCAGAGACAAGATATTCTGCTCGAAATAAAAACTGGGAGGATAATGAGAATAATTTGTCTCCCGAACAAGCAACCCGTGTCGATCATTTAGAGCGGGAAACAGACAATCAAGAGAAGCAGTCATGCATTTGTGGTAAAAGTTCTAATGATAAAGTACAAGAAATTGAGTCAGACTCAAATTTCTCAGATGACCATAATCAAATTGTTAAAGAAGAAAATAGCTGTCTTGTTAGAGATGAGATAGTTACTGAAGGTATCGTGTTAAAATTTAAGTGATAGATTGCTATATATATACATGTATGTATATATAAATATATTCTGTTATTTATCCTTTCTTAATTTGTGTGCAGGTGATTTAGAATCTGCAAGAGAGATAGATATTTTGGAATCTTTCTCAGAACCCGTTGGCCTCAGTACAGGAAATGAAAACAATAATATCTCAGAAATTCCTGATAGTGCAAATTGTTCTGAATGTATGAAGCAGGTAATGTCTCTTACTGTTTTATATCTTTACATCAATTGATAATTTGGAGATAAAGTGATGATTACTATGATAGACATGTAGTCAAAACAAGGAATTGATAAGATTCGATTTGCCATAGTTTTACGGCCTTTTCTTTGGTGGAGTAATCGAGTAAGTGATGACTTATGCATGTAAAATTTATCTAAACTATCATTTGCTCTTTTACAGGATGTAATAGAAGAAAACCAACCATCATCACCACTGTCACTGCCTTCTCACTCATCAATCACTAATAAAATTGAAGAGCTAGAAAGTGGTTCAGATATATGTTTGCGGCCATGTCCTGTATCAGTTCTTGATACATTCTTAGAGGATGATGTTAGTCTTGGCTTCTCCATATTTAAACCTGGTAAGCATTCCTGCACTAGATCCATGTGAGAACTATCTGAGTGTTTTTAAACTCTTGTTCTTGAAAAGCTAGATTTTTAGACTGTTTTAGATTATTTGGATGTGACTCTAATTGTTTGGATGACCTTAAATCATAATGCAATATGAATTCTTTATTCGGATTCGATGGATGTATAGGAATGTCAGTTGCTCGTGGTTCTCTAAATCATGCTTTTCCTGAAACTTCTCTAGAAATAGTTTTCAGCATATTTGTTCACTTGAAAATTCTTGTCCTTTATTTTCCCCCGGGAGATTAACTTAATACTTGATAGCATACCTCTATGTCCAATGAGTTGATTTTAATATGGCATCACTTTCATTCATGTTTATTAGTTGAAGTACGAGTAAGGCTACAACTTGAAGAACAAGATTCTTCACCCGTGAATCGATTGCATGGAAGAAAACACTATCTTGAAGATAACGAATTGATATATGACTACATTAAAAAAGTCCTGCAAGCCTCTGGATTGACTAGGGATCAACTGATAATGAAATGCCTTTCATCGGACAAGATACTAGAACCTTCCTCGTTCAATCAGGTAGAGCTCCTATCGAACCGACTTTGCCAGGATCAGAAGCTCCTATATGACTGCACCAATGAAGTTCTCGTGGAGGTTTGTTGGCATTACTTTGGGGTCTCACCTTTCATATCATTTGTAAATCCTAGCACAAGGCTAACTCCAAATATGCAAAAGGTTATCATCAAGGTTTGGGAAGGAGTGTGCTGGTATTTCCTTCCCTTTCCTCCACCACGTACCCTGGATAAAATTGTTAGGAAAGACATGGACAAAAATGGCTCGTGGATGGACCTCCGGTTCGAAGCCGAAAAAGTCGGTTTTGAAATGAGTGAAGCCATTCTTGCAGAACTAATGGAAGATGTAATATTGAGTTGGGAAGACAACAAGGTTATCACCAATGTGTAAAAACACAAATGACTACATTTTGTTCATAGCATTCCTTTGAGAGGTGGAAGAAATGTATAGAATACTTGGGACTTGTAGGATTCTTCAAAGCATCATTGGTAACATTTCTCTTAGGCCATACCTCATTTTTCTAATATTGAGGACACTCAAATAAAGGACCACAAGTCACAACAAGTTAATAAGAAGCCACTTGCAAATGCTTCTTGCAAAAAGTGATAACTATGCTTGTCTTGTTTCCTATGACAGTATCAGTTTCTTCACTTCAGTAAGTGCCAAATGTGTTTAATTGTAGAGTTTGTAGAGTTCTTTTACTGATTATATTAGTTGGTGTGTTATAGCTTTGTTTAACATATTTCTTACTTTGTTTTTTTCTTTTATTGGTTGATATACAGTATTTACAAGTTTGAGAATAATCAAGTGTGAATTCAGCTTCTTGTGGTTTTGAATAAGAACTCAGCTTTCATATAATCATATTATAATTGGACATACAATGTCTAACCAACCCAAGTTAAAGTGTATATAATGTGACATAAGGTCCAACCAAATGCAGTGTTTAGAAATATAGTGTAATATCTATATAATATCAGTATAAAGATTTATACATATTTATGACATTGTCAATGTATATATATTTTTCTCTTAGAAATAATAAGAAGCACCTATATTACTCTACACTAGGGGTGAGCATGAGTCGGATTAAGGTTTGTCCTTATCCGATTCTGAATGTTAGTTGGACCATTTTTTGAATCCGGACTCGACTCTAGACCTGAAGCGAACCCAACCCTAAATATCGACCAGGTCAGTCTTTAAACCCGACCCTAAACCCTGTAAAAAGATAAAGAAAATAGAAAGAAGGAATCTTGAAACTAAATATACCTCAGACTTTTTATTGAAAACAACTCAAATATACAATGAATTAGCTTATCCTTTTAAATAAAGGGAAAGCAAAACAGAATGTAACAAACTAGTAACTACATAAGGTAGTTACTGATCTTAACAACCTAACAACCAATTAGGCATGTGATAAATTGACATATTTTGCATGTGACAAATATGCCAATTTACTCAGTAGAAAAAGAATAATAATAACTAACTCTTAATCTCTAATATACCCCCTGAAACTAAGGGTAGTTGACTAAGGATGCTGAGTCAACAACTCTGAGTTGCTTCCTTAGGGTTAGAAACCTACCAGTGACTAAAGGATTGGTGAGCACATCAACTGTCTGAAATTCAGAAGGGGTGTGTTTCACTTGAAGAGACTTTGCTTGAATTCTATCTCTTACAAAAAAGAGATCAAGTTCTATGTGTTTTGTTCTGTTTTGAAGAACAGGATTGTGAGACATGCTCACTGACTTAAGTTATCACATAGAATAAGAGGAACTTGATGTGGGATCTTGAGTTTAGAAAATAAGGATTTAACCCAGATCATCTCTTGAGCAGCAAGAGCAAGGCTTATGTATTCAGCTTCAGTGCTGGATCTGGAGATTGTTTGCTGCTTCTTGGACCACCGAGTGACTAAGTTAGGACCAACAAACAAACAAGCCCCTGATATGGACTTCCTATCATCAAGATCAGTGGCCCAATCTGCATCACATAGAGTTGTTAGGGTAATAGGAAGAGAGGAATTAGAAACAACAGGTTTGAGATGTATGCCAAGATTAAGAGTTCCTTGTAGATATATTAAGATCCTTTTGACAACAACCCAGTATTGTTCCAGAGGATTACCCAGAGGAGAAAATGTCTCATTGTAATAAATTCCTGGTAGTTGATGGAAGCCTTTTGCAACAAGTCATGCTTTATACTTATTGATTGACCCATCAGGATTTTCTTTAATCCTAAATACCCATTTACAGCCAATAGCCTTCTTGTGTGGAGGTAAGGCACCAAGGGACCAAGTTCCCAACTTTTGCAAGGCATCATACTCTTCTTGCACGCTTTTTTCCATATTGGACTAAGAAGGGTCTCTTCGGGAGTAGAGGGTTCACTGTGAGCAAGAAATAGGCTTGCAAGACTAGGTAGGATGGACTTATTTATGTCATCCTTGGACCTGGTTGTCATAGGATGAGAAGGTAGAGGTGCAGGGATTGGAGTGGATGAGGATGAACTAGATGCAGTGGTTGTGGGTAAATCAGAGGAAGGAGAGATGATAGGATTATGACTAGAGTTTGCAGAGTCAGTAGTAGGGTTAAGGTTGGGAGAGAAGGAAGGGTTAGTTTGATTGTATGAGGTTACTGTTTCTGTAGAGTTTGTAGGTGCATGGTTAATGTGAGAGGTGTGGATGTGGTGAGGTGAATTGTTTAGAGAGGAGGATAAATGATCAGGGATGATAGGAGAACCAGGTTTGGAAAGATTTTTGAAGGGAAAGGCAAATTCATTGAATTTAACATCTTTAGAGATGTATATTCTGCCATCCTTGGATAGACACTTATACCATTTATGCATAGATGAATATCTTAAGAAGGTGCATTCAGTGGACTTGTAGTCAAGCTTGTGAGTGTTGTATGGTCCGAGTAGAGGGAAACAAGCACATCCAAAAACTCTTAGAGATTTATAGTCTGGATCAGTTCCATATAGGTTGTAATGAGGAGATTTATTATTGAGGGTGGCATATGGGAGTCTATTGATAAGAAACACAGCTGTAGTAAAGGCATATTCCCAAAATGTTTGGGGTAGACCAGCATAGGCTAGTAAGGTTAAACTTGTTTCAACTATATGTCTGTGTTTTCTCTCCATTGTGCCTTGTTGGTGATGAGTATGGGGACATGATAATTTGTGTAGAATGCCTAGGTTGGAGAGGTAGGAAGTAAATGGTCTGAATTCACTCCCCCCCCATCAGTTTGAACAACTTTGATGGTTTTGTTAAACTGAGTAATAATCAGTTTGCTAAAATGTTTGAAGACGGTTAGAGTTTCAGATTTCTGTTTAAGTAGAAATATCCAAGTGTGTTTGGTTTTGGCATGTACTATAGAAAGATAGTATTTAAAACCATATTCAGAGGCAACTGGTGAAGGACCCCATAAGTCTAGATAAAGCAAGTCAAAGACATTAGAGTAAGAAGTAATGGAGTTAGGAGAGTGAATTCTATGAGACTTGCCATAACAGCATGCATTGCAGAAATCAGAGGTACTTTTATTTGAATGAAGAATTTTACAAACTGAAAGGATATTGTTTACAACAGATGTGTGTGCATGTCCTAATCGACAATGCCACAAAAAATGAGTAGAAAAATGTCTAGAACTAAGACTATCTAAAGTTGGTGACTTGAGCTACCCAGTTGAATTGGGAATGGAGGCACAACATGCTGACTTTTTGGGGAATAGACTCTAGAAAGCATAGAGACCCTCAGAGGTAAGGGACCCTTTGAGAAGAATGGTATTAGAACCCTGTGATTTGACAAAATACTCATTAGGATGAAACTCAAAATAGCAATTGTTATCTTTAGCAAATTGAGAGACACTAATTAGATTCTTAGTGATAGTAGACACAAGAAAAAAATTATGTAAGGATAAAGACATATGATGGTATAAAGGAGAAGGGAATGTGGTAGTTTCACTGGAAGAAATAGGTTCTTTGTGCCATTACCCATGTAGAGGTGTTTAGGACCAAATTGTTCTGTTGTTTGGTGAACCAGAGTAGGATCTGAGGTAATGTGGTTGGTGGCACCTGAATCTGGGAACCACAATAAGTGCTTGGTATCTGATTCTCCAGTGCTTACATTCATGACATATGGTGGGTAGCCAGGTGTGTGTGGATGTTGAGGCCCATGGAAGGCATAAGGTGCGACAATAGGTCTAGGGTTAGGCATAGGAGATGGGTAATAAGGATAGTATGGTGCATAGATAGTGGAATAGTTTTGGCTATTATATTGAGTGGTAGGTTTGGAGGAGTTGTGGTCAGGTCTTAGTCCTCTATAGAAGGGAGTGTGGGTCAGTGTGTTGATAAAGTGAGAGGGAGGGTATGGGTAGGGATAAGCAGGATAAGGGTTGGGTATATTGTAGGGGGCAAAGTAACACCATGCTATGTCATGGCCACGTCTGTTGCAGTGAGTGTAGAAGAAGTTGCTTCCAAATCCATTTGAGGATCTGCTACTTCTGTTGAATCTTGCACCTCTTCTGTTGGAACGTCCCCCCATTGATCCATTATTGAATGAATTAGGAATTGAGTCATATCTATGGGTAGGAGGGGATGTTGTTGGTGGAAAGTTAGGATTGAAGTGTTGATGATTAGATTCAGATTCATTGGACTGATGTGATGTGGGTATAGTGGCTATGTTGGCTGAGAAAGCATCCGAGACTGCTTTGTTCTTGTTCTTGATGAGTCTTGACTCAAATGTCAAGAGGAATTGTTCAAGTTCATTGATAGAAGGTGGGTTAATCTGGCTTTCAATTGCAGTGATGACAATTTGAAATTCCTCACCTAGTCCATCAAGAATATAGTCTATATGCTCAACAATTGATATAGGTGTTCCTATAGATGCTAGTGAGTCAGTGATGGATTTGATTCTTGAAAAATATTCTGAAATGTTGTTGTTGCCTTGAGATATGGTGCACAATTGAGCCCTAAGTTGTCTGCTCCTAGCTTTGGTGTGGGCATTGCAAAAGAGTGAAGTTCATCCCACAATTGAGAGGATGATGTACAACCAATAACCCATGTGTGTAAGGATTCAGAGATTGAGTTAAGAATCCATACAAACACAGTCTGGTCTTGCTCTTCCCAACTGAGATATGTGGGGTTGATGTGATGATGAGTGCAGTCAAAGTCAGACAAAAAATTTGGTGGAATTTCAATGGGATGAATGAATCTTATGGCTTTGTTTGACTTTAGAACAGAGACCATAAATTGGCTCCAAGTGAGATAGTTTTTTTCACTGAGTTTAGTAGAGGGGATAGGAAGTGTAAGTGATGGAGATACAACTCGAATAGGAGGAGCAGGGGTATGGGAAGGTGGTGGAGATGAAGGATTTGTGGCAGTGGCCATAAGGGCGATTGATACCGTGTAAAAAGATAAAGAAAATAGAAAGAATGAATCTTGAAACTGAATATACCTCAAACTTTTTATTGAAAACAACTCAATTATACAATGAATTAGCTTGTCCCTTTAAATAAAAGGAAAGCAAAACAGAATGTAACAAACTAGTAACTACATAGGTAGTTACTGATCTTAACAACCTAACAACCAATTAGGCATGTGATAAATTGACATATTTTGCATGTGACAAATATGTCAATTTACTCAGCAGAAAAAGAATAACAATAATTAACTCTTAATCTCTAATAAACCCGACTAAATATAATGCATACTCATTTTAGATAAAGTCATCTCAATATCATATATTAATATGACTATGTAGTTTGACATATAAAATGATATATATTATTAATCTTGTATATATGATAAAAAGTTAGAAAATCAATGATATTTTCGACAAAAAAATGTCATTATTACTCTTTACACGTTTGAATAGAGACACATACAAATATGATAAATGAGTGACTATGAGACGCGTCGGGCCTAGTCATGTTTGGTCCCTATCGACTTTAAATATTGATCAAGTCTAATTTTTGAACTCGAATTCAGTCTTAGACATAATGAGACTCAACCTTATTTGGTGATTGGGTCATATTGGATGAGCGGATAGGGTCGGATCCTACTCACCCCTACTCTACACAACATGAACCAATACAACTCACCCACTAACCATTATGTCCATCACAACATGAATCAATACAACTCATCTAGTAAGAAAATAACTGTTAGATTCCTACTCATCTATTAGGTAGGAGAGTCTCATGACTTAAGTACCATATTGAGTTTGCTATTATACTTAATGTGAGATTCCTAACATTGTCGCCCCCCTTTTAAGGGTCATTGTGTGGATTTCACTCTATTGACACTTACTCGATGATAGTCCTTTCTCTTTTGACGGCTTCACTCACATATCAATATTCAATAATGTACCTTACTTCAGTCTATATATAACCATTTCTGTGACACAACTCTCAATGAAAGCACAAATTGTTAGGACTTAAGCATACGAGGAGAGTCCAACCCAAAAAGATAGTCTATTATGTGGTAGAGCCTCATGACTTAATACCTCATTGAGTTTGTTATTCTACTCAATATGACACTCCTAACACATCAGTAATATCTTAATTAAAGGCATCACGATTTTTTTAAGTTACATAATCTACACTTCTTTGTAACAATTACAATGACTTAACAAAATAGATTATTTTTACCAATTAAGTGTGCCGACTATTTTAACATCACCAGAAAATGACTTAGCATTCATCAATTGAAGTTAAACAAACGACAACATGTATTATTCACAAGTTCCATAAACCATCAAATTGACATAATGCATCCAAATCTTAACCAAGTTCTATCAAAACTTTCTTATATCATTTCATACTAATATAAGTCAAAACTGTTCACTTTAAAACAATTAAAAGTTAACGGAAGCCTAAAATAGTCAATTAGTCATCATAGTCAAATTAACTCTTAAAGGACACAACAAAATATTTTCAATCATCCTAGCAACCAATTTATAGTTCATTGGAATCTACCATGCATGGCACCAAAACTAAGACCAAGGTCTAGAACACTTATCCATCACATTTGACTTGAGAGTTAACTACTTTAATTCTTGGGAATTTGCTTGGATTGCTCTTAGTACTTATTCTTGCACCTCATGCCATCACAAAAACATTTAAAACAAATATCAATCATAAAATAAGACAAAGAACATCATCAAACACATATACAATTAGGCCTCCACAAAGCCTAAAAGGGAAAAGCCATTTTTGATGAAATAAAATACATAAATTTTATGCAATTAGGAGCATAAAGAGAAATTAACCAATCATTGCATGAACTAAAATTTTCAACCCAACAACCTAAGGAGGTCACACTTTTGAGAGCTAGAGGAAGGGAATTTTTTTTCATACCCTACCTAATAGCTCAAAATAATGAGGAACCTTTAAAGATGAAAGACCTAAGTGATTCCTGTTTTCGAGCAAGAGAATAATGGAGGAGAAGTCTTCCCATGGTGTATCATGGTTCATTAGAACAAGGTGGTGAAGAGGAACAACTTACTAGTTCATAGAAAAGGCATATAGATGATGGAAGAAGATGATGATAAGCCATAAAGAAAGGAAATGGTACTCACATCCTTCTCATTGATGCTCATGGCCAAAGATGAGCAAAATGTGTCTAGATGATGGGAGAATATCTTATGTTCTAAGACATGTACTACTTTATATGTCTCTTCATTTTTATTGGTAAAAAAATATAAATTTAATATATATTAAATTCATGTTTTCCTTTCTTGCCAATAAGAAATAAAAGGTATATGGAGTGGGACACATCTTATGACAGTCAAAATGACTTCATGTGTTAACTTAGACTTAAAAAGAAATATGTCATAACCACATAATAATAGTTTAAGTGAAATAACTAATGTAAGCAAGGGGTGGTTTGATAGAGTGGGATTCCTCTCTAATGGAGATGTGAGTTCTTTTTTCTAAGGTAAAATTGTAAGTTCACTATGACTAATAAGAATAAGAATATAAATATTATTTTATTCTGTATTTTCTTTGTTTTTTACAAAATTCCATTCTCCATTATTGGAGAGAAGTGTCACTCATTTTGATGGTGGTGGTTGAAAAGTGACACTTGGTTCATATAGATTTTGAGACTCAAATTTTGAAGATAAACAACTTAACTATCCATCGGGAGAACTAAGAAGCATTTTGGTTGGTAACATATTCACAATGAAACAGAATTGAGAGTAATTGGAATGAATCTCATGTCTTTGATGATACTTGATAGAAATGTATTTATACGATGTGAAAATGTATAACATAAGCTAATCTATCCTAATAATAAGCCAACAGTGTGCTAATAGTAAGCACCCCCTAATTGTGTAAGGAATATCCAAATTAATTATGCTCTAATTGTGTAATGATTCTTGGAACTAATTATCCTAGCTATAACTTATATTTACACGTGTATTATCCCCCTCAATCTGGTGTATGTATGTCATACATGCCCAGTTTGAAAAAGTTAACTTTGAAAGGGGACAATATTAGGAGTTTTGTGAAAATGTAAGCTACTTGTTGTGTTGATGCAACAGGCAGTAAATGAATGATGCCTTGGTTGAGTTTTTCTCTCACGATGTGGCAATCCAACTCGATGTGTTTAGTGCGCTCATGGAAGCTTGGATTGCGAGCAATGTGAATGGTTGATTGGTTGTCACAAAACAAGAAAATTGGTGTGGTATCTTGGACCTGTAAGTCGTGAAGTAAGTAGATTAACCACTGTACTTTACACACTGTTGCTGCCAGTGCCATGTACTCGGCTTCATAGGAGGACCTAGTAATTGTTGTTTGTTTCTTAGATCTCCATGAAACAAGAGAAGAACCTAAGTAAAAACAGTAACCATTGATAGATTTGTGGGAATCAATGCATCAAACCCAATTTGAGTCACTGAATGCATGAGCTTTGTAGTTGTGGTTGTTGGGAAGAAGAGGACACAACCTGGTGCCCCTTTGACATAATGAAGAACCATGTGTGCAGTAGTCTCATGAAGATCAGTTGGGAAAGAGAGAAATTGATTGAGTTGATTAACCACAAATGCTATGTCAGGACGTGAGTTGTAAGATACAACAAGCGACCTATTAATCGGTGATAAGAAGCGATATCCTGAAGTGGCTTACCAATAGAAGCACCCAACTTGATTGAGGAATCCATGGGGGTTGAAGTAGCTTGACATCCAAGCATACCAGAGTCAGATAGGAGCTCCAAAGCATATTTGCGTTGGTTTAGAACAATTCCTGCAGTTGACCTTGCGATTTCCAAGCCCAAGAAAAACTTGGCATCACCAAGATCCTTGATTCGAAACTGAGAATGCAAGGCCTCTTTGACAGTAGTGATTTCAGATATATCACTCCCTGCCAAGAACATATCATCAACATATAACAATAGGACAATAAAACCTTTATTAGTTCACTTGGTATACAAGGTATAATCCGCTGAACTTTGCACAAAGTCAAGAGCTTGATGGGCCTGATTCAATGTGTTGAACCATTGCCTACTGGCTTGTTTGAGGCCATATAGTGAATTTTGGAGCAAACATACCTCATGTGGTGTCGTAGGCTTCAATCCTTGTGGTACTGTCATGCATATTTCTACTTGAAGACTCGCATGAATCAATGCATTGTCTATATCCAATTGGTGAAAATACCAAGTGTTTGTAGCTATTAAGGCAAGCACAACCCGAAGTGTTGTCATCTTCGCCATGGGAGAAAAGGTTTCGAGGTAATAAATCCCTTCAATTTATGTATATGCCTTAAGAACAAGGTGTGCTTCATGACACTCAATGTGCCATCCTGCTTGTACTTTACTTTGTAAACTCATTTTCACCCAATGGGGGGGTCTTTCCTTTTGGCAAATCAACCAGTACCCAAGTTTGGTTGCCTTCAAGAGCTTCTAGTTCATGTGCCATAGCATTTCTCTAGCATTCACGTTTCATTGCCTCAGAGTATCTATTTGGTTCAGGGGCTGTTGAAATATTCATGACAAAAGAGTGGTATGCACATGTTAATTTGTTATAAGAAATCACAGAGGATAAAGGATAGAGACTCCCTTTGCTTGAGGATGACGGCACAACAGTAGAGGTAACAGAATTACAATGATATTCCTGCAAGTAAGAGGGTGGTTTTGTCACCCGTTGGGAAGTTCTGGTTGGTATTTGAGGAGATGAGTTGAGAGATGTATAATTCTGGGTTTGTGTTGGTGATGGTGGTTCTGTGGGAGCTGGTAGGATAAGGGTGTAGTCAAAAGGCTCATGTGGGATGCAGGATGGGAGTGGTATTTCAATATTTGTAGAATATTATGAATGATTGAGTCACCATTGTATGGAAAAATTTACTCATGAAAAATCACATTCCTTGAGATATAGAGCTTTTTTGTTTTTAAACCATAGACTATATAGCCCTTTGTACCTGGCTTATACCCAAAAAAATACACTTCCTTGCCCGGGGATCAAACTTTGTTCTATGGCTAACAAGGGTAGAGGAGAAGCAAAGTGAGCCAAAGACTTTTAACATAGATAAATCAGGCATTGTACCAATCAATATTTGATAAGGACTTTTGTTGGCTAAAACATGAGTAAGAATCATGTTTATGAGAAAAACAGAATGTGTAACAGCATATGACTAGAAAATTTTAAGTAAATTAGCCTGAAAGAGTATAACCCTAGCCACATTTAATATGTGTTGATGTTTTCTTTCTACAATTGAGTTTAATTGTGGGGTCTCTACACAACTGGGTTGGTGGATAATACCCTTTGAGCTATAGAATTGGTCTAAAGCAAATTCTTTCCTATTGTCAGTTCGAATAATTTTGATAGTTGTTTCATATTGGTTTTCAACTAAAGCATAGAAACTATGTATCAATGGCCTAACCTCTGCCTTTGATTTAAGTAAATAAGTCCAAGTGTATATAGAGAAGTCATCAACAATAGTTAAGAAATATGAGTGACCATGCAAGGATGAGACAGAAACAAGACCTCATATATTTGCATGTACTAATTGAAAAATAGAAGATGAATTAGAGGAACTCAATGGAAAGCTCAATTTTCTTTGCTTTGCCAAGTGACAAATATCACAAGCATTATTTTGTGCACATGTGATGTAAGGAAATAATTGGCTAATAGTGTGCCCTTTATCAAAAGAAGGATGTTCTAGTCTATAGTACCATAGGTTTGATAGACTAGGCTGGAATTTATAGGAAGAAGCTTGTGAAACTGTATTGCAGTATAAGGAAGGGGTAGTTTTGGTGATGATATGTAAGTCTCTCTCTACTTTAGTTGTGCCAATCCTCTTGCAAGCATTCGTATCCTGTATCGCACCAGAATTAGCACTAAAGATTAGTTCATAATTTAATCACTATGTTAATTGGTAAGAGAGACCAAGTTAAACTTAGAACTTGGTAGAAAAAAGAACATCAGTTAAAACCAAGGCTGGAGAAAAAATAACATATCCAAAGATAGTAGCAGTGACTAATGTGCCATTTGGTAGTGCAACTTTGATGGGTTGTATGTGTTTGAATGTGGTGAAATGACTAAGAGAATTGGAAATGTGATTTGTGGCTTTAGTGTCTAGAATCCAACTAGATACAAACAGATTACCATTATGAGTAGGAACGATCTGTGTGCAAGCATTCACATGAGCACTTGTTGTTCTGTTCATCTTGTTCATGAGCTCCTTCATCAACCACAATAAGATTTGCAGATCTATCAACATGTTTGTTGTTCTTGAATCTGTATCCTGGTGGAACTGCATGCTTCTTGTAGTATACATCAACAATGTGCCCAAACTTTCCACAAAAGGAACATTTCTTGCTATAATATTTGATGTTTCCGTCGATGCCAAATTGATTTCTTCGATTATGAGTTCATTCATTTGCAACAAGCAGAGCACGAGGAACAAGGGAGTTCTCAATAGAGAATTGTCTCTCTTGTTGAGCAATTAAAGCATAGACCTTGTTCACATTAGGAAATAAATCGAGAATATTTAAAATCGAGAATAACATATTAATATAAATAAAAGTTTTCCACACTAATGTAATATTTAAAATCATGTTTTGAAGAGTCTATCAAGGTTATATCACCTTTTTTGATGAATAAAAATGAATGCAATTAAAAATACACAGTAATAAGAAATTACGCTGTATAGAGATATAATAAAAAACTTTATCATAACACAATTATAGTTCCGAATAAGAAGCACAATGTAAAAAGTATTTTTTTTAATGATGGTTGTTGCAATATGGTTCACATAAGCTAGTAAACTTCAAATGATACTTTTTTAGGTAAATTAAATAATATTTTAAGGCTATATGTCTTTAGAATTTTATTTTGTCACTTTTGGAGTACAATTATCTTTACATTACAAAACATATCCAATGAGAGTTTGAGGAATGGGTAACGTTTCACTCTCCATTTCAAGCCATTTAGAATACTACTTTTTATTATATTTTGTTTTTATAATTTTTTATTTATTCATGTGTCAATATGATTGGTTAGAGACATGGAGTGAGACACTATTGAATACAGATGATCCACATTCTTCGGCCATTGTCTGTCTCAAAATAATTCACAAACATTGATCGATAATACTAAGAATGTATTAATACTCTTGTTATTACAACTCCTCATAAATTAATAACTATAATTAATTTAATATAATGTTTTTGTTGGAAATTGAAAATGGTACAAACATGTAGTGTTTAAACTATACTAGACATAACTAGGCATTCATAACACTCACTAGACATTCTAAACTCTTTTTTTACAAAAAAAAAAATAGTTGAGAACTTTAGATCATACAACAATTGTAAAAGCAACATGTTATGTAGAGGCATACAGGGTAAATAAGCAAATCATACACACTTGGTCCATAATAAGTCACACACAAATAATTCTGGCTAACCTAAGATTAACCATGAACATAAACATTAGAGTAAATTATATAGATATTCTTTTAGTTTTAATATTACACGAATTACCTCTCACTTTTTTGTACAGACACAAACTTCCCCTCATTTATATGTATATCACACGTATATCACTCTGATTATCATTGTCGTTAGTTGACCGTTAAATCATAATGTCATATGCATATCACATATTATTTAATGAAATATTATGATATAAATACCCTTTTCAGACTTCATATAAAACATGTTTCAATATACTGCTCACAACTTGTTTGATAAAATACTTGAAAAAATTATAGTCAATATTAATTAACACATGGATAGATATAAATTAATAAATAATACTAAAACATGTTTTATTTTTTCTTTATAATATATTTTTGAAGAGGATTTGCTTCTAAAACTTCTTATTTAATCCACATCTACACATATATTTAAATTATTAAATATTATTATGAGGTACTCTTGAAAACAAATAGAACACTGTGTGTGAGGTATTCTTGAAGGTTAAAAATTACAATAAGGTATTCCTGAAAACAATAGAATACTGCCTATGAGGTATTCCTAAACATTAAAAACCAATTTCTGGTGTCTAAAACTATCAAATTCATATTCCTTGAAACAAAGTTCAACTTATGTTTGCAATAAAATCTACTTCCTTTTGTGCAGCAACATTTATATAAGTAAAAAAGTTAAACTGTACTTGAACATGAGCATTAGAATTTATGGTACACATTCAAAAAAATTGAAGTGTTGTCCTACTTATTGTTATTTTAACATAACTGGTATTTACACAAGAAAATGACACACCAAAGAAAAAGCTAAAAAATTGGATTAGGTACTACCAAAGAAGGTATGCAAAGCGTTTTCTATTCACCTCCTAGCCACAAGATAATCAATTCCCAAATTCGATTTGATTTATTTGAACCCTAGTTTGAGAAAGAAGATTTCTTGTGTTAAAAGAAAAGAAGAGTTGTGTTTTTTGAAATAAATGGTAGTTTAATACTTTAGATATTCATTTTAACTTTTAGTTAATCATATTAGATTGAAGGGAAGTACGTGTAACTATAAAAAGAGGAAGATAATTTTATAAAATTAAGAGAAAGTTCGTATAATTTACTTAAAGATTAACATGTCACTCTAAATCTATTCTATTAATTAGATGGCCTGACTTCTTTAACAACTAAGTGAGATGGAAAAAAAGTGTATATGCCACTGATTAACTCTTCTCATTGTTTGCTCCATTGGGATCCTACAAAAAGGACTCCAAAATGCTCTTAGAAGCAAGTACTAAATTCACCAATTATGTGGAAACATATATGAAAATAAGTGATTTAAGCTAAAATTCACCTAAATGCAATTAGGATATACATAATTTCCCTCCAAATAAGTACACAAAAATGTGGTTTATCATTTCATAACCAATTTCCCTCCAAAATTTATGCAAAATTAAGAATGAGCTGTTTTAAAAGTAAAAGGTTCATACCTTTGTTATATATTTAATCGGCCACTCTATATAAGTAGAATAAAAATGATAAGAAAATTTAAGATGACAAATTTGTGAATATATAACCTATTCTCTATGTTTATTGGTTTGATGATTTGAACACTTGAACTATGTAAACTTCATAGTTCTTGACCTTGAGTACACATATTCCAATAACCTAATGTGTTAACGTTGAGTATATATCTGTTGTCTTACAATTTGTATCACTGTATGTGTCATCAACTATAATTGGTGAGGAAAATTATTAATTATTAATTTTTTAACTTAAATATATTTTTTCAATCAATGACATGATTAGTGATAGATGCAGTGACACAACTTGTAAAATATCAAATGTGCTCACCGTGAATGATCAAATACCAAATTATGTCAAAGTAAATAGGAAAAAATATAAACAAAATAAACATAAAACCTTTATAAAACAAATAAATCACAAGTTGTCTTACATCAATTTTTTATATAGGATCTATACCCCTTTAACTTTACAAAAATCTGATTAGAATTTTCGTAGGTAAAAAAATACACGAATTTCGGCTATTTGAATTTCTTTCTTTTACAAAGAAGAGAATATATATTTATTAATTTCCATAATTAACCTCACCAGATATTTTCCCACCTTTAATAAATCTTTCTATGTAAGTAAAAAATAAATAAAAATACACAAATAAATAAGTCACATTCCCTACCCCATTGAACCCTTGATAAATTATAGTTTTCAAAAATAATTTCACCATTTTGCCCCCATGATTTCATCTCTCCCATATATGTTATAAGACCCTAAATGAGGGCATAAAAGGAACAAAACATAGATAGAAGATAATAACAATCAAAGAAATAAATAATTTAAGAATTTAATAATTAAATAATAATCAGTTGCAGTAGATCCCTTCTCCTTCACCTTTTATTCCTATCATAGGAAGCAACAGAGGCATCGTCTTCATCAATCACACAAATAACACAACGACACAAAACCCTTATTTTTCTTATTCCAAATTCATCTTTCTTTTCATACTTTTCCATTCAAAGTTTCAAAATTTTCATCTTCTAAGGTATTGAAACCCCTTTTCTCATTATTTTTCAAATTTCATTTTTTTCTTCTCAATTCCCAATCGGAAACCCTAATTCCCAAAACCCCCTAATTTCTATAACGCCCAATTCGCTTCTGGATATTGGGGGAGTGAGAAAAAGATTGAAATTCATGATTTTGCCCCCAAAACCCTAGTTTTGGATCTTGCTTCGGAGTTCAAATTTCAGAGCTTTTTCTCGCATTAGGTTTGATTTTTAGGTTTTTGCATTGACTTGTTCAACCCCATGTTTAATATAGCTTGGATTTGATGTTAAGATGTGATTTTTAGACGATTGAAATGAATTGTTGGGCTGTTTTCTAATTCGCTTGATTTGGTGCCCTAATTAGTTCATCTGGTAATGATAGCCACTATGCTTTTTTGAGTTGAGAGGGAAACAGTTTCTGGAAAAAAATGTTTTTTTCCCCTCTTTAAGGTTTGAACAGTACTCGTGGATCGGAAGTGATTTGATTAAATTGTTAAACTTTTCTGTTGTCTCTTGTAATTTATTACTTCAGGTTAGTTCAGATATGGGTTGTTGTTATAATTCTGGCTACTAGAAAATGATTGGCCACTAGTTTATACTTTATATTATTGTCTGAAGTGTTAGTAGTTAAAGTAGGCACAATTTCCGAATTTTTTTCGTTGGAATTCATTCCCCTGAATTTTTTTAATGGATCTTTCCAATTTCTGTAAGTAACGAACTAACGGTCAAACCCAATATCTAAAATTTTATTGATTTATTTATGAGGTTCATGTTGTTATGTTAGAGTTGTGTGGTAGAGAAGATGCTTTTGGGGGCATATATTTAAAAATTCTAACTTTTTGGTTTTGATTTCATTAATTTTAAGAAAGACTATATGGTTTTATATGGCGGGCATGAATGCCAACTTCAATTTCAGAATATAAATGTCAAGTTGCATAAGTTTTCTTAGCAAGCTAAGCTGGGTTTTACGTTGTGGAAGCTGAATTCAAAGTCGACTACAGTTTCAGATTTTATTTTCTTTCAAATTTGCCTAGCATATTTAAAGCTCACTATTTTTAAATGCAGTCCGCTGACTGGAGTTTGATATTTTGATTTATGATGGACACTGTAGTGTATTAAAGTTGCACTTATGTTCCGATGTGTCATTTTTTCTTCCGTTTGTTAATAGTCCTTCTTAAGGTAAATATTGTTGTTTCCTTTTTTATAAAAGAAGTTATCAATTCCAATGCTTACAATTCAGAATAGTTAATTCTGCTTTGAATGTTTGGGGTCCACAGTTCATCTATTGGTTTTAAATTAGTTATTTATAGTTTCTTGTGCATTAGGATTTAGTGGCTATCATTAGCAGCTGAACAAAGTCCAGTAACGCTTTGACATATGTGCTAATCCTCTTTTCAATTATGCATCCTGTTTTGTTGCTGTTTTTATTTCATTTGTTGGTATTCTTTTTTGTTTGCTTGCTTATTTGGTATTAGTTGGAAGTGACTTGGATGACAATTTTTATCATGCAGATTAGTAATTAAAGGTACATATAGTTTTATGATGCTGATGGCAGTATGCCGGTTATAGTTGGGGGAAATGCAAAGGTATCATGCTGGCAGCTGCACTAGTGCAGTTAATAACGGCACAATAGGTGGGCCGTCCTCTAGGGACACCGGAAGATCAGATTCATCTTCTTTGCCAGCTAATTTCCCTGTAAATTCAAGGTATGTGATCTTTCTCCTGATACTGTCCCCTTTAGTTCCTATTGCCATATTTCCCTTAATGACTGTGACACTAGCATGTGGCAAATGTATTACAAATTCCAAATAATTGTGGTTGGGTTACTTGTTCTTGTTGAGCTTTCCAGTTAGCTAATTGTTTTGCGATTATGATATTTATTCATGAACGTCATCTTGAAACTTGTGAAACTGCTCCTTAGTGGGTTTCATTTATTTCTTGAGTGATCAGAATATTATAAGAATTTATTAAAGTTTGATTTGCAGTTCTTATGCATTTAAGGTTTGTTTGCGTAACCAACTTTAGCAGTTATGCAACAAGCTTTTTTGAAATAAGCCAAAAGAGCTTGTTTTTATAAGCTTCTCTGGTAAGCTTATTGAAACAAGCTAAAATTTGTATATCGGAAGGTCATAAGCTTCTCCAGTAAACTCGTTGAAATAAGCTATTCTCATAAGCCCACACAAAATCAATATAAATGCCCCTTAATTGATGGAGAGACTCAAGTTTTCTCTGCTTACAAGTTACAACCATTCGAACATTATTTTTATTTTTTTTCCGTATTAATCTATCCACTTTTGATGCTCTGCTTGGATTGTTAGGTAGACAAGCAATATTAGGTTTCATATCTATGTTTGTAACTAGCAAAGAGCCAAAGACCAATATTGTGTGAGATTCTTCTTTGGTCATGTTTATTCTGTACGAAGTGTAAGCTTACACGTATTTTCATATTTTATTTTTCTGAAATATATTCTATTTTTTACAAGATTGTTATACTAAATTTGTAGGAAGAATTTTAATAATCGCCTGCCTGGGTGTGTTTACTTAATAAGTGAAGAAAGCGTTAGTGTTTATGCAGGCTTTCTTCCTTAGTATTTTATTTTAATTTTTCAGTAATTTTGCAAACTTAGCAAGTTTTTGTTGTTGAATTGGTTATCTTGTATTTTGTTAGAGATTTAATCATTACCAAATACAAGGTAAGGTCACACGGTTCATTTTGGTACTTTGTTCGTTTCTTTTTATTTATTATTTTTGTAGTGTTTGAACTTTCAAATTACAAGTGATCATACAATTTTCATATAAATATTGATAATTGTGACACAAATATGTCAGAAGTGGTTAGAATCTTTCTCCCTTTCCCTGTCCTGTTATTTTTATTACGGTTTATCAGTTTCTTACCATGCTAATAATAAAGATGTTTTTTTTATATAAAAATTAGCATTATAGTTTCAAAATACTGTGAACCATTTGAAGGTGAAAACTGCTATGTTGGTGGAGCTATTTGATTCTTATAGGCTGGATCAGATGACATGTTATAGTTTTTTTAGATTTTTTAAAATTATGGTCCAATCCCAGCTATATAACATTGGTTTGTAAAGTCTACAAAGAAGCAAATTGGAGAGCACAGGTTGGGTGTTTGCATTTTGATGTAATCATAATTGGCAACTTGGCATTCTAAATTCATATTCTTTGCCTTTGAAACATTGCTTATACTCGTTTGACCTAATATTGCTATATCTTGTCTGATATGTAGTCATAAAATGGAATATATTATCATCATTATTTGTGCTAAATCAGAAACTTGTGCTGTTAATCACTTCAAACGCGACGCTTTTCTGTTTGCAGGCGACAACAGCCACAGTTAGCCCCCTACAAGTTAAAGTGTGATAAAGAGCCTTTAAACTCTAGGTAGTTCCTGCTCATGATATCATTTTTTGAATTGTTGCTTATTTTTGTTCATAAACAACGGTTATACCAAGTTTTTAGGGGTTTGATTTTCCCTTTCTCCCCATTGTTTATTTGATTAGCTTTTATTTGTTATTACCGTAAAGCATTAAGCTGTCAAGGTGTTGTTATCTTTTACATTTGAGTGTTATGTGCCATTTTTGAATCTCAGGCTTGGGGTGCCAGACTTTCACCCTCAAACACCAAATTGCCCCGAGGAAACTCTGACCAAAGAATATTTGCAATCTGGATATAGGGATACCGTCGAGGGACTTGAGGTATATCATTAAATTTTACTTTTGTGTTTATACGAAATAAGATGATGTAAAGTAGCAATTTAGCTGATGAATGATTTATGTTCATACGAAATAGTTAAACTTATCCAATTACCCATTTATTGATTTTTGCTTTAAGTTTTGTAGATTTTATGTTGAACCCTCCATGCCTTGTAACTATTTATTGTTGAGTATGTTCACGGCAACTGGAAGTTTGGAAAACTGAATTTTGAATGTTTTTGGTTATCTTTTGTTTTTTATAAATGAAATTATTTGTTAGAATATATGAAAAATATATCATATTGTCACTCTCATCTCTTCAAATATTTTAAAGCATTCTTGACTATCTCTTAGGATTTATTTCCTTTTTATATTCATTGATTTGTTTCCTTATTCGATTTAATTAGGTTTAGGATTAATAGTCTATTATTAGTATAAATTTAAAATAGGATCATTGTAATTTTTTTCTGGGTTTCTTACCATTCATGGTAATGAAATGGAAATTTAGTTGTGTACCTTCTTATGGATTATCTCTCCTTGACGATTCACTGAAATTCTATCTTAAAAATATATTATTTGTTATTGTGATAGTTCAACCCTGCCCTTATGTGTATTTTTTCTATTTTCCAACAATGCCTTGCTTTGCGTGTCTGTCAGGAAGCTAGAGAAATTTCATTGACCCAGGCTCCAAATTTTAACAAGACAGTTGTTCTTAATTGTAAAGAGGTGATTCTCTTGTCTTTATGAGATATTTGTGGTCCCCGTTTTCATTTTTGTTTCTATGAACAGGTTCTTAATTTTTGTTTTTGGAAGTGTATGTTGATATCGGTTAACTCATTAGCCTTTCATGTTCTTTCCAGGCCATTAGAAAACGTCTAAGGGCCATCAATGAATCTCGTGCTCAGAAGAGGAAGGTGATGATCTTTATTCTATCTTGTTATCTTTTTATCTAGCTGAACATTCTAGTTCTATAATATTATCCATATTTATGTGTTTCCATATAGTTTATTTGGATTTAGTGTGGTCTACCCATCTCAGCTTGTTATGAAGGTATTTGATCTAAATGGTAGTACTTACTTTTACAGGCCGGTCAAGTATATGGGGCGGCTCTTTCAGGATCACAACTTGCTAAGCCTGGAGTTTTCCCTGAACTAAGGCAATGTAGTGAAGACTTCCGGAAGAAATGGATTGAGGTATATTTAGTGAAAGTCTTGCTCCTACAGCTTTCTTCTTTGTGCAACTTTCCTGTATGACAACTGTGGCCCCTCATATTATTATTTTCTAGTAAGTTTTTTGCTAAATTTATATGAAGAAAGAGCAAGGTCTTGAATTTTTGTATTTCTGAGGGGGTGGTTATAGTTTTAAATCAACTGGATGCTTGGTGAAAATATGGAGGGATCTGGAATATGTTTATATGCCGATTAGTCCGAACTTGTTATTGCTATTCCTGAATTTAGAGAGCTGTTGTTATATAAGTTCCTATAACCATTTCCTTGGGCTTTTTTGTTGTCAAAGCTGATAGATTGATATGCCTGTAAAATCCATGAATGCTTTTTCCAGTTTTACTTGGTTATTCTTAAAGTGGGACATAAAGTGTGAGCACCTGCGTTCAAATTCCGGCAGCTGCACAACTTCCCCCTCCCTTGTTCCCGTCAAAAACTTTTCCCATATAAAAACCTGGTTATTCTTAATTTATTGGGATATTGCTGATGCTTGTATTTTTATAACAAGTTAAAATTTTATTATAGGGCTTATCTCAATCACACAAGCGATTACGCTCTTTGGCTGATCAAGTTCCCCATGGTTATAAAAGGATATCACTATTAGAGGTTCTTATCAGGAACAATGTTCCGTTGCTGAGGGCCACTTGGTTTATAAAGGTTATTTACCTTAATCAGGTAGGGGTGCTTCAATGATGGTATATTTACCAATTATACTGGGTTAATTTATATTTTTTCATATTTGATGGTAGATTATGGTTGAACTTTGCAGGTTCGACCCGGTTCTGTTGGTATTTCTTCTGGGACTGCTGACAAAATACAGCTGTCCCGTTCTGAGGTTTGGACCAAAGATGTTATCATATACTTGCAGACTCTTATGGATGAGTTTTTCTCAAAAAGTACTTCACATTCTACTCTTCCTACTCGAGAGCGATCACCACAAATGCCTTATACTGGATCAATGCAGCACAAAAGTGATCCATTATTATCTCCTTCTGATGCTGAGGAGGCATCCTTACATTTTAGATGGTGGTATATTGTGCGGCTTCTGCAATGGCATCACGCTGAAGGGCTTCTTCTTCCTTCTCTTGTCATTGATTGGGTTTTGAATCAACTACAGGTATTTATTTTGTCTATCATTTGCATTTAACAACTTTTATGTGCTTATGAAAATAAGTGGTCTGTTTATATTTATTTTTTCTGATTTGAACTTTCAGGTTTTGATTTTTCACATTTCTGTTACTTTCAGGAAAAAGATCTGCTTGTTGTCTGGCAGCTCTTATTGCCTATAGTATATGGCCTTTTAGAGACTGTTGTTCTATCTCAAACTTATGTGCGCACTCTTGCTGGAATCGCTCTTCGTGTCATTCGTGATCCTGCTCCAGGTGGATCCGATCTAGTAGATAATTCCCGTAGGGCATATACAACTTATGCTTTGATTGAGATGCTCCGATATTTGATACTTGCAGTGCCAGATACTTTTGTGGGTTTGGATTGCTTTCCTTTACCACCCTCCGTGGTTTCACATACAATGAATGATGCGAATTTTGTACTAAAATCAACTGAAGCTGCAGTGAAGATAAAAAATAGTACAGATGATTTTGGGTATGATGATTTTGGGTATGTTGTTTCAAGCATTCATAAAAATGCAGAATATCTGGCAAAGGCTGCAAGCCCAGGCTATCCAGGTCGTTGTCTGGCTAAAGTTGCAAAAGCTTTGGATAAATCTCTTGTGCTGGGTGATTTACGAGGAGCATATAAATTTCTTTTTGAAGATCTTTGTGATGGAACTGTATCCGAAGCCTGGGTTGCTAAAGTGAGCCCTTGCTTAAGGTTATCACTGAAGTGGTTTGAGACTGCAAGTTCGTCGCTTGTATATGAAGTGTTTTTCCTTTGTGAATGGGCAACATGTGACTTCAGGGATTTTCGTACTACTCCTCCATCTGACGTAAAGTTCACAGGTAGGAAAGATCTTTCCCAAGTGCATATAGCTGTTAGACTTTTAAAGATGAAGATGAGGGATATGAAGATTTCACTAAGACAAACCAATGGAAGAAATCCGAGAGTCAGCGACTTAGCAAAGTGTTCAAATCAACAGCAGCATAATCAGAATCTTGTGGGTAATGCATCCACATTAAAGTCTAGTTCAAATTGTGTGGGCCAGAGTATATATGAAAGCCCAGGCCCTCTCCATGATATTATAGTTTGTTGGATTGATCAGCATGTTGTGCATAAAGGGGAAGGTTTCAAACGCCTGCATCTGTTTATGGTGGAACTCATTCGTGCAGGCATCTTTTACCCTGTAGCATATGTACGTCAGCTGATTGTGAGTGGGATCATGGATATGAATGTAAATGTGGTTGACTTGGAGCAGAGGAAGATACATTATCACATCTTGAAGCAGCTTCCTGGGTGCTTTATGCATGAAGCTTTGCAAGAATCAGGAATTGTTGAAGGGCCACAGCTTGATGAAGCATTGAAAATTTACTTGAATGAACGTCGCCTCATACTTCGTGGTGTTCTAAGTAAACACCGCGATGATGCCAGTATATCTTCTAGGAAGCGAAAGCAATATCCAGCATATACAAAGGACAGGGCTTGTACAGTGTCAATTGATCAGAGGAAAACTGCTCTTACCAACACAATATCTTCTGAAAGTGCAAAGCATGTTGTTAACGTTGAGGAACTGAAAGCAGCCATCATGTTAATACTACAGCTACCTAATAGTTTATCCAATTTGAGCACTACAGGAAGTGATGAATCTGAAGGAAGTATTAGAAGACCTATCTGGTCGCATCACAGCAAGATTGATCCAGTGGAGGCTGCACCTGGGTGCGAAGAATCTAGAAGAGCGAAGAGACAGAAAATAACTGAGGAAAGAAGCTCATTTGTTCAAGGTCATTCTACAGCTGTACCTGATGATGACGATAGCTGGTGGGTAAAGAAGGGGCTGAAATCCTCAGAGCCTCTCAAAGTTGAACAACAACTGAAGTCAACCAAGCAAGTTACTAAGACTCGACAGAAGAATGTGCGCAAGACTCAGAGTCTTGCTCAACTTCAAGCTTCTAGAATTGAGGGTAGCCAAGGGGCATCAACTAGTCATGTGTGTGATAATAAGATAAGCTGCCCTCACCATAGAACAGGTTTGGATGGAGATAAGCTGAAGTCTGTGGATAGCCGGACATGCCAATGTGAGGATATTGTTTCCATCGGGAAAGCAGTAAAGCGGCTTCGCTTTGTTGAGAAAAGGGCAATGGCAGTTTGGTTGATGACTGTTGTCAGGCAAGTGGTAGAAGAGAATGAAAAAAATGTTGGTAAAGTTGGTCAGTTTGGCAGGCCTTTTTCTATTGTGGATGATAGCTCTATATGGTGGAAACTCGGCGAGGATGAACTTTCTTCGATACTTTATCTGATGGATATCTCTGATGATTTAGTATCAGCTGCCAAGTTCCTCATCTGGTTGCTGCCAAAGGTTTTTAATAGTCCCAATTCAACTATTCAGAGTGGAAGGAATGTTCTGATGCCACCAAGGAATGTGGAAAACCAAGTTTGTTGTGTGGGAGAAGCTTTTCTGATATCATCACTGAGAAGGTTTGCACTACATTTTGTTTATGTAGTTTTTTTGTCATCTCTGCCAAAATACTTTATTTTCTTCCTCTTACCTGTTTATTAGCTTTTCCAGGCATTCAAGTCGCCCTTCTTGTTCATGTGGTGCTTGCTGCTTTTGATTAACTTCGGTCATTTTTAATTTGATATGATATGCTTTATGAAGTACCTGATAAGCTGTTAACTCCCTAGTGCTTCATATGTCCCTTCTTTTGTCATAAATAATCACGCTAGTGCCTATTAAATCTACGTTCTTCTTATCTTCTCAGAATTTCCTTAATAAATTTTATTATCTACAAGTTAACAAAATACACCACTGTTTGTGTTTCAAGAAGCGAGTTGCAAATTTCAAAATAGCCAGTGTGTACGCTGAACCTTCAATGAAGTTTCTATGACTTTGCATGGGCTATCCAGCTTTACTTTCCACCATTTATCTTTCTCATATTTTATAATTTAGCCTATACTTTATGAATAGTCTTTACCTTGAAATCAGTGTGTTATCGATTTTTATGGGTTATTGTTAAAGCCTGTCTTCTGCATTGTATTTGATGCAGGTATGAGAACATTCTTGTCGCAGCAGACCTTATTCCTGAAGCTTTGTCTTCTGCAATGTACCGTGCTGCAGCTATTGTAGCATCTAATGGAAGAGTTTCAGGTTCTGGAGCTCTGGCTTTTGCTAGGTATTTACTGAAAAAATACAGCAGTGTGGCTAGTGTTAGTGAGTGGGAGAAAACTTTTAAGGCTACAAGTGATGCAAGGCTTTCCTCCGAGCTTGAGTCTGGACGATCAGTGGATGGTGAGTTAGGGTTACTCCTTGGAGTTCCTTTAGGAGTTGAGGATCCTGATGATTTTTTTCGTCAAAAGATAAGTGGGGGCCGGTTACCATCCAGAGTAGGTTCAGGCATGAGAGATATAGTGCAGCGGAATGTTGAAGAAGCACTCCACTACCTGTTGGGAAAAGATAGAAAGCCCTTTGCTGCTGGTGGTACACCAAAGGGTCCTGCTTTAGAAAAATGGGATAATGGATATCAAATTGCTCAACAGATTGTTATGGGTCTGGTTGAGTGCATAAGGCAAACTGGTGGTGCTGCTCAAGAAGGGGATCCCTCTTTGATATGTTCTGCTGTTTCTGCCATAGTTGGCAGTGTCGGTCCAACTTTAGCAAAAATGCCTGATTTTTCATCTGGCAATAATTATTCAAATACAGTGCCAGCTACAAGTTCATTGAACTATGCAAGATGCATTCTGCGTATGCATATAACCTGTCTCTGCTTGCTTAAGGAAGCCCTGGGAGAACGGCAGAGCCGTGTCTTTGAGATTGCTCTTGCAACGGAAGTATCTTCTGCTATTGCTGGCGTTTTTGCTCCTAGTAAAGCATCTCGATCTCAGTTTCAAATGTCTCCCGAAACCCATGATTCTAGTACCACAATTTCTAATGATGTGGGAAGCAACTCTAGTAAAATTGTGGTTGCGAGAACAACAAAAATTGCTGCTGCAGTTTCTGCACTTGTTGTCGGTGCAGTTATATATGGTGTTACCAGCCTGGAAAGGATGGTAACAGTTCTCAGATTGAAGGAGGGGCTGGATGTAGTACAATTTGCAAGAAGTACAAGATCTAATTCTAATGGTAATGCACGTTCAATTGGGGCCTTTAATAAGGTGGATACTTCAATTGAAGTTCATCTCCATTGGTTTAGATTGCTTGTTGGAAACTGCAGAACCATGTGTGAAGGATTAGTGGTGGAACTCTTGGGTGAACCATCTGTTATAGCTCTTTCAAGGATGCAGTGTATGATTCCTCTTAGCTTGATCTTCCCCCCTGCCTATTCAATATTTGCCTTTGTTAAGTGGTGGCCGATCATTCTGAATCCTAATGTTGCAGCTCGTGAAGATAGGAATCATCTTTATGAGTCTCTAACTACAGCCATAACTGATGCAATTAAACATTTGCCTTTTCGGGATGTATGTTTTAGAGACAGTCAAGGACTTTATGATCTTATGGCTGTAGATCCATGTGACAGTGAATTTGCAACCTTACTAGAGGTGAATGGCTCTGATATGCATTTAAAATCCATGGCATTTGTTCCTCTCCGTTCTAGGCTTTTTCTAAATGCCATGATTGATTGTAAGATGCCACAAACTATTTATACAAAGGATGATGGGAACCGTCTTTCTGGACCTGGTAAATCTAAGCTTAAGGATATGGTTGTGCATGTTTTGGATACCTTGCAACCTGCAAAATTTCACTGGCAGTGGGTTGAACTAAGGTTGCTTTTAAATGAACAAGCCCTCATTGAAAAACTGGAGACACATGACATGTCTTTGGCTGAGGCTATTCAGTTGTCCTCGCCCAATCTAGAGAAGTCTGCTGCTGCTTCTGAGAATGAGAACAATTTTATTGAAATACTTCTCACAAGATTACTAGTTAGACCCGATGCTGCACCCCTTTTCTCGGAGTTGGTTCATCTTATTGGTAGGTCACTAGAGGATTCAATGTTGCTGCAAGTTAAATGGTTTCTTGGTGGCCTGGATGTCCTCTTTGGTCGGAAGACCATTAGACAAAGGCTACATAACATCGCCGAGAGTAAAGAACTTTCTGTTAAGACCCAATTTTGGGAACCCTGGGGTTGGTGTAGCCCTTGTACTGATCCGGTAACTATTAAGGGGTCTAGAAAGAAGTTTGACACTGCATCTCTTGAAGAAGGAGAAGTTGTTGAGGAGGGAATAGATCCGAAAAGGTGCCTAAAGGGGTCCTCTCAAGTGTTGGACTCTGAAAGCTCAAGCCGCAACCAGCTTCAAGTTACTGAGAGGGCTCTTATTGAATTACTTCTTCCTTGCATAGATCAAAGCTCTGATGAGTCCCGCAATTCCTTCGCAAATGATTTAATCAAACAGTTAAATTTTATTGAGCAACAAATAACTGCTGCTACACGTGGGGCAAATAAGCCAGTGGGAAGTACTCCATCTGGAGTTGAAGGTCAGACAAATAAAGTAAGTACCCGCAAAGTCATAAAAGGTGGTGGCCCTGGATTAGCTAGACGAGCAACAGTTTCAACAGACTCTTCACCACCTTCTTCTGCAGCCCTGCGAGCTTCTGTGTCATTACGTTTGCAGTTACTCTTGAGATTCCTTCCTATTCTTTGGACTGACAGGTATTTAAGACTAGATTTGCCGTGTTTAAACAGCTTTGTCATTCTTGGCTCGTTGCTGCACTAGAGATATATTTTTCCTTGCTAGATGAATAATATGAGATGGATTTGTTTATCAAGTGAGTAGTATTACCTATAGAAGGGCAGCCCCGTGCATGAGGCTCCCACCTAGTGGGGTCTGGGGAGGGTAATGTACGCAACCTTACTAGCAAGTGAAGAGACTGTTTCCAGGATTTGAACTCATGACCTCTTGGTCGCTAAACAACAACCTTACTGTTTCGCCGAGGTTCACTCTCTTAGTAGTGTTACCTATCAGCGCGAAAAATTCTGTGGCCATTGTCAATTTTCTTGAAATGAAAAAAAGAAGTGGAGCTAATTGTAGTATGATTCTTTCACATTTTGGTTAATGCGGTTGTCCATTATGTTCATGTGTCCCAGCTGCTGAAACTGATGATGATTGTTTGTTTCTTATATCTAAATGAATTTGAGCATTAAATTTCGGGTGCTGGAAATCAATTCAATCAGTTCATTTCTGGCCTTTTTAGAATAGAAACTACAATTTTTGGAGTTATGAAGTCATTTCTTTTAAAAATGTGTACGTGGTAGAACTATCATGGCAAGTTTAACAATCCCTCATGTTCAATTTTGCAGGGAGCCATCTGTGCGGAACATGAGACATACACTTTCCTCTGTAATTTTACGTCTCCTTGGTAGCCGGGTTGTGCATGGGGATGCAGACATTTCCATGCATTGTTCTCTGATGGGGAAGGAGGTGGACTCATCTTCTGAAGCTGCTTCTGCCGCACTTGTAGATTCTTCTGATGAGGGTCTGTTTGATCGGTTGTTGTTGGTTTTGCATGGATTGTTAAGTAGTTATTCTCCAAGCTGGTTAAGACAGAAACCTTTTTCAAAGATGACCAATGGACATGCGAGGGGATTTTCTGGATTTGATCGAGAGGTTTTGGAGACTATGCAGGTTTGATCTTTTAGCGCATGAATGTGTACACGTTTTTGTTTCAGAGGCTTAGCCCTTGTGTTTTTGGAAGTCATATTAGCCTAATATATGAATTTTTCAAAACTAATCTAGTTAGGGTGTCTGAAAGACCTTATAAGTTATAAGGAGCTTATTTGGGCTTGTCAGAACAACTTGTTTTTATAAGCTTGTGAACTTGCAATAAGCTTCTTTTAGTTTTATTTCAAAAAAAACTTATTGAATAATCGCTGCCCATGCATAAGATCCAAAAATATGTTATTTGTAATTGGTTGTAGTCTTCTTGCCTTCTGTCTAATGGTCTATGGTCTGATGCAGAATGAATTGGAATCTATGCAACTGCCAGACACTATCAGGTGGCGTATCCAAGCTGCAATGCCCATACTCCTTCCCTCTACGCAGTGCTCTTTCTCATGCCAGCCGCCACATGTTCCAGTTTCGGCTGTTTCTTGTCTTCAACCCATCACTGCAAATCCTGGGTTTAACTCTAGTACTTCAACTGCCCCTCAGAGGAACCTGGTTCCATTATCAAGGATTGCAGCTAATGCATCAGGGAAAGCAAAACAACAGGACAATGACTTTGAAGTTGATCCTTGGATGCTTTTAGAAGACAGTGCCGGGTCTTGCCTGTCTGGTAGTAATACTGCTAGCATAGGAAGTGGTGATAATGCTAATATTCGAGCCGCCAGTTGGCTAAAAGGGGCCGTAAGGTTAAGGCGGACAGACCTGACATATGTTGGCGCTGTTGATGACAATAGTTGACAAGCTGGGTAATTTTATTGGTTTGAACTACATGAACCCCTTGGCAGCCAATCCCGTTTCATTTTCCGTTATAGTTGCATGAATGGCATAAAGATGACATTTTGTGCATGCCTTTGTGCTGAAGATAACTTGAGGGGACATTATTTTGAGAAGTTGATGAAGGGATGAGTTCCTTGTTGCAGGGAAGAGAAGGTGTTGCACTCGCAACGAGCCATCCCGTGGCTTCGGGCCTGGTTAACTACTAACCTGTCGATCACCTCACCCGCCATCTGGACTTGTGCACTTCATGGCATACAGTTCAGAGGTTTGTTGTAAATATAGGAATGATTGTTTCAACATTTATCAATTGATCAGATTAATATATCTGTAGTGGTCTGTAGCTGTTTTATCCTCAGTTTATGTCTAATGCACACTTTGTGTGGGCACTGATGCACTGTATATATCTTTTGGGGGCACAAGCACACACAAAAGGCTCTCAACAACTGTTTCTTTCTATATACTTAGATTATCATAGTTATGTCCTTGAACTAGAGCATCAGCATGAATTGCAGCAATCAATTATTTACTGGCTAGTCTAGAGATAATTTCATTTTGCCTGAGTTTTATCAGGGAAAAAGATTTCATGAATGCTTGAGCTGCAAGAAAAAATATCTTATTAGCTTTCATTAATTCACACCTTGTCTTGTATGCAATGGTGCATATGCAGGTTGTCATTATTTTTATGAGTAAACTTGGCTATTACTTAGTTGCATGTTATTTTTTTGGTACTACTAATGATATCCTTTTATCTTATGGGTAAGGAACTAATTCATTTTGGGGTTTGTGGCTGCACTTTCTAACAAGTGTCGCTCATAGAAATCAAACTTTTGACTTTATGGTCATCTTGGGGTTCTAACGGGGTCTTACATCGCGAGACCAACGACAACACTTTGTTGGTATTTGAGCAAAATCAATATGTCTTTCAATGGATATTCGTTGTTTTTGTTGGGAAAACTCCTCAATTTTCAGGAATCCTATTAGGAGTTTGAGTATAAAGTAAGAAAGAGTATGTCTGCTTAAGAAACAACACCCAGTTATTGAGATAGACAATGAAAGACTTTCAACATTTATCATATTTCAGGCAAGAAACTATTGTAAAGTTTAGACATCAAATGAGCAAATATAAACGAATTCTCATGTGCGATATGGATAATTAACAAACTTAACATTTCCAACAATTTAATTACTTCTCTGTTCCTAAACATTTTGAATAAATTTAAATAGGTTAATATACTAAAATCTGTTTTCCCTTAATGTGATTTATTTGCTCATGTATTTCTAGATTCCTGAATTTTTAGGAAAACTGAAACATATCAATATATATTTTTCTTTCAAAATTCATAAACTCGATAGAAGCTACGAGTTCCGTATTAAAAATGGAAGGTATGTGACTTTGATGGATCAATCACAAATTTTGTATGTTTATGAAAGTAACTATTAACATTTTTATTAGAATATAAAGGTGAAGTTGGGCTCGATTTCAAGTGTATGTAAGGAACCAAATAAAAGTGGAAGGTTTGATTTATAGAAATCAAATCGAGCTGAACATGAAAGTAATGTTATGAAATCTAAGCCATAAGTTAAATTGGAAGAATCTCGTATTGAGTTTAAATGGTTAAACAGTTTGATCAGACTGAATAATTTTTTATATAATTAATAACTTTTATCTATGAATATATAAATGTTAAACATTGTATAATTAATAATTATGTATAATTATATCAAAGTAATATTTTTTCATCTTTTTTGGTCCAAAGTGAAACAAAAGATTAGAGTAGTGTTTTATTTTTTAAAATTTTAAGTGAATCGTTTGGTTTACTTTCCGAGTTATTTCGTTTTAACCGTATAGTCGGACTAGAATTTCCTCAGTTCAAAGCAATCCAACTTTTATTCGGTTAAGATTGTAAATCAGAGTCGTGTTTAGGTCCAGTAAGTGGTTGAACCGTCTGATCCGATTCTCACAACACCGCATGAAAGCTTCGACTTAATTCATCATTTTTTAAATTATATTGTAAAAAAATTAGGGTTCATAATTTAGGAAATATGGGTTCATCAGTTCCCAAATAAATGTTGTCTTTGCTGGTTGTTGTGCGCATGCCTTTACTCGAAGTGAAGGGACGAGGGGAGGCATCTCTAACGAATGACAGGGGAGGCATCTCTAAGGAGGGAGGAGAGTGGTGGTGAAATTGAATTGAATGGTGAACGAGGGAGGCGCAAGTGAACTTGTATAATGAGTAAAGTGATATACTTTCTTGTTGGGAAAATTTGAGTGATTGGCCTAAGTAAATCTTGGTGTGAGATTTATAAAATGATATTCAAATTACATAGTAAAAATCTCTTGATTCAAATTAAGAGGAATGATGCATTACCTCTTTATCGATTTCTCATCTAATAAAGTGACTCTCATTTATAGAGACATGATTGACGACAAGATATGACGTGAGAGACTATGTGGATGTGAGAGTGAAGCAATACCCATAATGAGAATTAGGGGTGGAAACAAGCAAAACCGAGTCGAATCAGAATTCAGTTCGGTTCAGTTCAAAATAATTCAACAAAAAAACTAATATACTATAAAGAGACAGAGACAACTCCATAACTTAAGTATCACATTGAATTTATTATACTACCTAATGTAAGACTCATAACCGAAAGTATAATTAAAATAGTAGGCTAATAAGATTTCCATGTCAACATACCAACTTCCCAATTATTCAAGCTAACACATACAATATAATGAATTCATAGTTACTATTATTTATTTTCAATTTTTGTTATTGATATTTTTTATATTGACATCATATTCATATATTTATTGAGAAAACTATATATCCAATAATAATAGAAATTTTTTATATGTCTAAATATTACCAAAATATTTATTAAGAAAAAGTGGAAGAGAGTGAGAAGGAGAAAAAAAATGCATTTTGCTAAATAAAATATAAACGGTGCGTTTTGGTTCTACTATATGTCATTGACTCGACCTAGCTACACTATCTCCTCCATATTGGCAAAGTGATCGGCGGAGCTGCCGCCATTTCAGTATCGCCGCCGGTACCATCCCACCTTTTCTTCTTATTCTCTTTCTCCTTAAAAATCAAACAAATCTATTTTTCAAATCGCCGTTTTACACATTTCATCTTTAAAAAATCCACCTTTTGCTTTAATTCATACTCAAATTCTCATTCACATAGTAACGGATAATCTATTTCACTATATATTATGCTGATTTAAATTTGGTTCTATGTTACCATAGCTTCATGGGTTTCACTTTTTCATATTTCAGATTCTCTGTATTTCTGTTTTTCTATGAATAAGGTTTTCAGTTTAGTAATGTTAATTACCATCTTATTCTTCTTTAACTTATAAATGCGTCAGATTAATGTAGATTTATTCGGTTTTGTTGAACCCTGTTAATGTTATGGATTGATTTCTTTTCAATTTTATTACTTGTTTGTCGAGTGTTCCTTTTGGTCCTTCAATATTCAATTGTTTTAATGATATATTGTTTATAGAACAAGAATATTGGATTGATATTCCTAGTATCAATTGCACCTTTCATTATTTACCAGTGTCAATTGTGGTTTTTCTGATGCTGACTTGTTTTGTTAATTGCCTTACAATAGTTTAGTGGCAGTTTGTATGAGGGGGATTTCATTTTTGAAATTTTTGTAATTTGGGTTTGATTTGTAGTCTTAAAAAATCATATTTTTTTGTTATAAACTCAAATGTGCTGTTGGATTAGAACTTCAAGCTATACGGAGGCTATTTGCGTCTTCTGCATTCTCAGAATGTTGCTCACTATTTTTCGTTCTAGTTAACTTTTTTTTATAGAAAATGTGGGAAGTGTATTCACAAAAGTAACTTCTCTTCTCTGCTTCATAAATGACAGGACATCTAAAAGGAAGAAGCTACAGAGTTGGACCTTGGTGCATCTCCCCCAACTCTCTTATTCTTTATCCGGGATAACTTTGACTTGCAACTGCCAATCCCCCAACTTCAATATGTTCGGCCTACGTGGTTCCTTGGGAATTGTTTCTGACATTGCTCTCTGCCTTCGCCAAAACTTGTTGGTCAGTTTTCTTCTTTTAAAATCCTGGCCCAGGGTTTGTGATGTCTGTCTCTACCATTTTCAGCTTTGGTTTTTGTTATTATGTGTTTGTTACCCAATATATCGGGCTCAACAACAAAGCTAAAATTTGCTTAATTGATTTTGCTTATTAGGGTAGGAGTGTAGAACTTTGTTTCTTAATTTCTATTTGACTTTGCTTATTAGGCTTTTCAATTACCTTCTGCAGCTTCGAGGTGTGCGTGTGCAAAATATAAACATAGGAGGTGGTCTTGGAGGGGAGATCCCTGATAACAAGCGCCTTGAGTATGCTCTACTGAATATCCATGGAATTGGTCGTAACAAGGCTCACCACATTGTGTCCGAGCTTGGAGTTGAAAACAAATATGTCAGGGATCTTAGCAAAAGAGAACTATTTTCCTTGCGGGATTTACTTTCCAAATACTTGATTGGAAATGATTTGGTACTTCTTTACTTGTTAGTGAATCCTTTAGTTTGTTAATTAATGTTTAACATGTGATTTTTTGGGTTGTTATCAGAAAAAATGTGTTGACAGAGATGTGGCAAGGTTGGTTAGCGTCCAGTGCTACAGAGGGATCAGGCATGTGGATAGCTTACCCTGTCGAGGACAGCGAACTCATACAAATGCCCGCACCAGGAAGAGTAGGCCTACCGTTTCAGGGTCAAGATATGCTGCTCGATAAACAAATGAGTTGTGTTTTTCCTTCACTTTTAGCTAATCAAATAAGTTTTGTTTGACACTTAGTTGCTTTAAGCCGAATCCTGATTGGATTTTACATTTCAATTACCTTTGGCATGCTTGTCTTTGCTACTGTTCTGGCCTTATTCCATATACCATATGGTCTTATTTTAGTTTACCAGTATTTGATAATACCTTTTGTATTGAAATTTCCATTCATTTGTTTTGATGTTATTGATGTGATCTCTGTTTACATAGCTTCTGTGTCTGTTTGATCAGTGTGTTTCAACTATACTAGTTTCTTGAGTGCAATTGCTTGTTGTTGCACATATTCTCTTCATTTGGTTGGTAACCAATTCCAATTGGGTGAAATGCACCATATTTATGGCAATTGGATTTACTAAATAGGGTAGGATTTCAATTAAAAAATTCAAATTCATGATTTTTCTGTAGAAGTTATTTTGAAACTTCGCTCATTCCAGCTGCTTCTGTGAGCAAAACAAAAACAATGTCTCTTACTTATAAAATCTAAAATAGCTGTGACAGATGAGAAAACCATATATTGTGCCAATAAATAGCTGTTAGCTAATCAAATAAGTTGATGTTATCCTCTTGGCTAGTCCTTCATTTCTTCATGTTTTGTTGATAAATGTTCTTCATCTCTTTCTATCTTTCAATTCACTCACTGAGTGTGTTTGACATATGAAGGATCTTATAAGTGAGTCATTTAGTTTGATTGACATGGAAAATAATTAGTTTGATGAATAGACTTATTTCAATAAACTACTGGTTAGCTCTTGGGTTTATAAGCATGTCATTTCAGAGGTACTTATTTACTACGAAGTTTGCTTGTCTTGTGAGTTGTGACCTGAAATCATAGATTTAAATCCCGAAAACAAATTCTTCCTTTATGTGTATAAGCTGTGTATACCTACCATCCTTAGTCACTAGATAGGAGGCTTATGTATCGGGGATATGGATCACCTGTCTCTAATGATGTCTCATTCCCTGTCTCAATAGATTGGTTTGGGACGTGAAGTGAGACACCGTTTGGAACAAGTGATCTCTATTCTATATTTCAGACCATCCTTTTTCTATCATAAAAATAAATAATCCCAATAGATTGAATCAGTTAGCTTATCTTTCATCAACTTTTAGCTTATTGCTAATAAAATTTTAATTTATTTATAAGCTTTCAACTAATTTTATAATTTTTTTGTACCACCAAGGACATTCTTACTTTTATAGTAATGAATTAATCCCTTTCAAAATCTGTAACTATCTATTATAATAAGTGTTGTTTCTATGAATTGAATTTAGAAACTCACCAAACATTTCATTTAGTTGGAGAGAAGAAAATGAGAAGGGAAAAATGGGAAAGAGAGTAGTTGGAAAGTGAGAAAGGGCCCAAGGATGAGAAAATGAGATTAAAGTTATTAAAAGAGAATTATATCCCTTTATATAATAAAATAAAATATTGTACTTTCTATCATTTAATATCGTCTAGCATGTTAAATTTACGAAGTTGTCTCGGTACATGTTCATTAATAAGTACAATTTAAAAAATTGAATAAGTGGATAAAAAATGCACAAATTTATAAAATAAGTACGTATCAAATGAAATTTACATATTTGTAAAATAATTACGTATGAAATATATATACACACGTGTGAATTTTTAAGTATGTATAATATTTATATAATTTATGTTTTATTTTTATTTTTATAGATGTCACAGTTATACTTTTTTTTTATAAAGAACATAAATATATATATATATATATATATATATATATATACACGTCCCACGTACAAATAACCACACATACATGAAGGGTAATTTGGCATAGGAATAAAAGTTACGCTTCTCTCCCTTGTTATGTACTCAATTTGGAGAGAATTTATATATATATATAGGTTCCACACTTCATTTTCAGTCTAAAATCATATTTTGCAAAGTCTACTTAACAATGTCGCTCGAAATAATAGCTTTGGTGCCAAGCTTAATCCCTACACTTTTACCTAAATAGTAAGATTTAGGTAGTCATTAACCAGCACAATATTTATTGTCATGTAGTTTTTTTTACATAACCAATCAAATAAGAGACAATATTCCATATTATATTAATTTTTCATTTCTCCCAATAAAATTGTTTTCATGTGAACCACTTCCTTATAGTTACTAGTTAATGAAATAATCTATTCATGTGATAAGCATAATGTAGTTTTTTGTTGTTGTATTTTACCTGTTTTGGTAAATTTTAAAGCCTCATGTATTGATGCTTTCTTCCTTTTAACATAGCCTCAATATTCTAGATTATAGAACATACAAATGTAGAGTATTCAAGTAACAAATGGATTAGTGATCTTTTATAATGGAAAACCTTATGTTAGTATGTTACCACTTACCATGTTACCTTTTTCTATCTCTTCATTTGTTTATTCTAAAGCCAAACTCTAATCTTATAAATGTTATGTAAGTTCCTGTAACCACTAAATAAATGTTTGATTTTTTCATCCTATTACAACATTATGCTCTTTTGCTTCCTTAATTTATATGAACATAGATTACTTATGACCCAATAAAATTTGGAACCGTCATACAATTCTATTGTTGAATCACAACTCTCAAGTCATTGGCTACTAACCTACTACATCTTCTTTTTTTAAATCATAAGTGTCTTTATGAAATTAATAAAAGGGAGGTCCTTACCATTAATCATTAACCAACAACCTTAACATTGTGCCGAAACTCATTTTCTTTATGAAAACAAATAAACATTTAATTTGTATGAGCACCTTGCAACATGCAAATCTGCATCTAGTATTTTAGTGAGGGCAAACCACAAGATATGCTGATAAGAGAGACATCGTCAAGGACATGTTCTGACGAGTGAAGAACCAAAGGGTTATTATCATCTTTACTATAGTACTATGAATTGATGAAAATAAAGACTATAAAAAGAAGAAAAATGTAGCTTATCCAACAAGAATATAACGGTAATATAAAATAGCTTAGTATCTAATAATACAAAATATGACAGCTCTTAGGGCACTTATAACCTGAATTGCAAGACTATCATATATATTGATCTTCAACAAGATCCTAGTTCCCTGTTCAAGTAGTCAATGAACATTCTCTTTGCACTATCTGCATCAGAAGTAGGTGCTGGTCCACTTAAACTAGTTTGCCCTGTCAATTTTATGAAGGTACGCCGCATCCTCCGAAGCTCTGGTAGCCCAACTGATCTTGAAATATTGATTTTAGGCAAGTCTTTCCCGACCGAAATGCCATTAAGTGGACCACCAAGAGCATGAGATTGCGCTTCTGCTATAGCATTTGCGACCTCTTGTGTTGCTTTGTCCAACTCATAGAGAGAATTCGCATTGGAGAATCGTGAAGTTTGAGTTGCAATAGTTGGTTGTAATATCTTAACATCTCGGGTTTTGGAGTCCACCATTTTTGTTAAGTAGGATACAGCATCTAAAATTGCAGCAGAAGATTTTTCCATTGCATCTTGATCTCGGTAAGGCCATAACTCAAACAAAGGAGAATCCCATCGGTTTCTTCTATCTGGTTTCTCAAACCTTCTTACCAAATCTTCAAATATCGAATCATCGTAATTAGCTTCCCCTTTCTCCCTGCGCTCTTCGTTCCATTTTCTACAATGAGTTTCTTCAACATCACAGTAAACCACACAATATCTAATCCCTGACGCACGAGCCAAACACCATAACTCATAACGGTAACCCTTGATGTTATTCAAAGAATCCACTATAATGATGCTATCTTTGGAAACTGATCTATCTACTTCTGACCTTAGCACCCCTCTTAAATTCTTCTCGGAAGGCATATTCGCATAACTCTGATTACGATCAAGATGAAAGCAAGCTTCATCTATGACCCTCACATGTTTCGATTCAGATTCTTTGAGAGCTTCCACCAGACAGAGTGCAGCTTTGGACTTTCCACTGCATGGCTGCCCACAGATTACAACCAATGCCATTTCCGCCGGAGATGAAAAGATATTTCCTTAAAGACACAACCTGAGATATATTAACATTAGACGCTTAACAAAAAAGTAATTAGAATGAGGAACTTTATGGTCATTGTATGGCCCACATCTCATAGCTTTAAACGAAAAGTTTAATCTTCTAAGACTGTAAATCAAGCTCCAACCATAAAAACCTAAATAAAAAATCTTCATGCAAAAAATCCAACTGTCAGTATATTATTTCGGCTTATGACACTCTTATAAGCTCTTTAGCTTATTTCAATAAGCTTGTAAAAGAAGATTATGAAAATAAGCTGACCTCAAATTAGCTTATTGAATAAGCACTTAAGTATGATATTACCTAAACAACACTGTAAGATGTTTAACAAAAGTACCACCATAGACAGTGGTAACCAATTAAAGGAGCAAGTTATTCAATGGATACCATTCCAAAATTCTTGTTCGATAAACAAAATAGTTTAAGAAACATGTATAAAAATTGAAGAGAAACCAACAAAGCATAACAATAACAATTAACAAGGTTAATCGAAGCTGAATAATAAAATAGAATAAATCCACATTAATTTTGGTGAATAATAAAATAGCGAGGAGAGAGAATAAAAAAGGGGAAGGAGAAGAGAGAGAAACAGAGATGTACCGGCGGCGATGGTGGAAAGGTGGAGCTCCGTCAATTTGCCAAGAATGAGGTAGCTAGGTCGAGTAAATGCCAATGTTCGGAGAAACGAAAACACTAATAAATCGCACCGTTTATTGGAATTAAACCAAACCAAATCAACAAGATACAATTTGATTAGTTTTATTAAAATTTTCACAGTAGTTTAAATTGCATTACATAAGACATCACTTGTTTATTTTAATTACCATTTTAGCTAAAAAACCTAAACTCCATAATTCTAAATAAAATTCATACATATAATGAAAGTGACAAAATAATGAAAATAATGGAATAGTATAACATTAATCAAACTGAAATAATAATAAATATGACATTTTATTTATTATGATTTTTTTTATTTTAAAACACTTGGCTTGATTTGAGTGGTTTTGAATTCTTAGAACATGATATTTTATGATGATGAATACAAGAAGATAAACTCAGAAATGAAGGAATTAAGAGATGATTGTCGAAGAAGAAGAATGGAAAGGAAATATAATTCCTGTAATTTTATTGATTGATTAAAACTTAAGAGAATGATACATTTATAGGATGAAGAACAATGTCATCCTCTATAACAAAATCATAACTAACTCAACCTATTTATATTTAACAGAAATAATAGAAAAGAATCAAAATAAAACACATGCTAAATTGTTTCTTGCTTCACAAGCAAACTAGGCTGCAATGTTAAAACTGTTTGATAAAAGGCATAGGAGACACAAACAACAACTTTCTAACTAACATGATCAGCATGATTGATCCTAGCTTTATGTTCTTTATCAGTAGTGGTTTCATTACTAAGAACATCATAAACTTCATCTCCAATTTTATTGACAGCATCATCTTCAAGACCTTGCTCATTGGTTCTTTGTTGATCAAGATCATTGCCACAAATTTGATCATGCTTGGTGTAATGTTCTTCTGTTGAATTGGAATGATATTTTGACATCCTCGCAAGCTGGACTATGTGTGTCACAAAGGCCAAGCTTGGATGAAAGAGAAAAGAACTTTGCAGGGGCAAAAGCCTTAGTGAGGATATCTGCAATTTGAAATTTTGTAGAAATAGGCATCAAATGAGCAATTCCATTTAAAACCTTTTCCCTAATCAAGTGATAATCCATCTTAATGTGTTTTGTTCTCTCATGAAAGACTGGATTGACAGTAATATAAAGGGCTGATTGGTTATCACAATATAAAACAATAGGATTGATGTTAAAAACAAGTAAATCATTGAAAAGGTAAGTTAACCATTGAGCTTCACAACCTACAAGGGTAAGAGCTCTATATTCAGCTTCAACAGAGGATCTTGAAACAGTCCTCTGCCTTTTGCTTTTCCAATATATGAGGGAATCACCAATGAAGAAGCAAAACCTCGTTACAGATCTTCTAGTGTCTAAGCAAGCCCCTGTCCATAGGTGTTGAGACAGGTATGGCACTGTCCATAGGTGTTGAGACAGGTTTGGCTGTAAGCAGCCATGTGTCTTGGAGAAGATCAAGGGTGTATTTTCTTTGGCAGAGGTTGATTCCCCTCTTTGTTCTATCAATTTCCATTCCAAGGAAATATTTCAAACTACCAAGGTCTTTTATATTGAACTTTCTGTCCAGAAGTTGTTTAACATATTGAATTTCTTTTAAGTGATTCCCAGCTAGTACTAAGTCATCAACGTACACTAATATGGCGGTGAAGGAACGGTGAGAGTTTTTGATGAGCAAAGAGTGATATGCTTTAGATTGGGAGTAGCCATTTTGTATCAAGACATCACTAAGTTTAACATTCCATTGCCTGTTAGCTTGTTTCAATCCGTATAAGGATTTTTTAAGCTTACAAACTTTGGATTTATTAGTGATGTTGAGGCCTTGAGGGATTTTCATGTAGACTTCTTCAACTAAGTCTCCATGAAGGAAAGCAGTATTAACATCAATTTGATGAAGGTGCCAGCTTTTTATGGAAGCCAAGGCTAGGATGACTCTAATGGTTGTGATTTTTACAAGAGGACTGAATGTGTCCAAATAGTCTATGCATGTTGTTTGAGTATAGCCTTTTTCCACGAATCTAGCCTTATGTCTATCAATGGTTCCACCAGGGTTATGTTTGGTTTTAAATATCCATTTACACCTTATGGCTCTTTTGTCCTTGGGAAGATTAGTGATGATCCATATCTCATTTTTGTCCAAAGCATGTACTTCTTTCTTTATGGCATCTATCCAATGTTGATGATGGATGACCTGGTAGTAATCACTGGGTTCAGAAGTGGAGGAAATGTTGAGAATGAATTTTCTATAGTTAGCAGATAAGTCATCATAGGACAAAACATAGGACAAAGGGTATTTGATGCACTCAACATTATTTTTAAAATTCATTAGGGTACAATTATAGTCTTCTAGATCCTTGGGAGTTTTTCTTATCCTACTAAAGGTTCCAATGTTGTCACGTTGCCTCTCACTAGGGATAACCTCAATAGATTCATTTGGTTCATCAATGTGATTCATCTGGTTGCTTTGATCAGCCTGAGAGCTAGGTGGTCTATTGTAAGGTTGGTGATCTAAGTAATGATCACTTCGATTAAAAGGATTAGTGGGTAGAGGCTCTATATCTACATCATCATTCACTTTGTCTTAGGAAGATAATGGAAAATTATCTTCATAGAACACAACATTTCTGGATATAAAGGTTTCTCTATTGTCTAAGTCATGGAGGATGAAGCCTTTAACCCAATGTTTGAAACCTAAAAAAATGCACTTCCTAGCTCTAGGATCAAATTTTTTTCCTGTTATTGACTAAGATGGAAGCATAGCATACACATCCAAAAACTTTCAAATTAAGAAGGTTAGGATCATGGTTGAAAAGAACCTGGTAAGGAGATTTGTTGTTCAGAACAATGGATGGTTGCCTGTTAATAAAAAAAACAGCATGTGCAACATAATTCCAGAAACATTTAGGCATAGAATATTGATATATCAAGGCTCTTGCAACTCCAAGGATGTGTTGATGTTTTCTCTCCACAACACCATTTTTTTGTGGAGTCTCAACACAACTTGTTTAATGCAATATGCCATTAGAGTTATAAAAATCATTCATTCTAAATTCTACTCCATTGTCTGATCTTACACATTTCAAAGTAATGCCAAATTGAGTCTTTACAAGGGCAACAAAAGATTTCATATATGCAACAATTTCTGATTTGTTCTTCAAAAAAAATAGTAATGTGTGTCTAGACTTATCATCTACAATAGTGAAGAAGTATTTATGGCCTAAAGTGGAGGGGATAGAAACAGGTCCCCATATGTCAACATGGATGATATCAAAAGTAAAATCAGAATTGCTAATGCTGTTTTGAAAAGTCAGTTTCTTTTGTTTGGCAAAATGACAAGCATCGCAAGGTTTTTGTGTTGAATCATAATGAATTAAAGGGAATTCTTTATTAAGCATAGAAATCTTTGCATTTGAAGGGTGCCCAAGTCTATTATGCCATACATCCTTTTTTACAGTGTTCACTATGTTTATGCACTTATTAGGTAGGGATGATAAGCTTTCTGAATTAAAAGTATATAAGCCTCCTCTTTCTTCAGTTACACCAATCATCCTCAATATGATTTCCTCATGTATTTTACATTTGATTTTAGAGAAAATCAGAGAACATTTGAGGATCTTGGTAAGCTTGGAAACATATATCAAATTGAAAGAAAATTTAGGCATATAGAACACATCAATTAGGTAAAATTCATTAGAAAACATAAATGTCTCATATATGGTAGTGGTAATCTGGTTTCCATCAGGCATTTTAATAGTTACATGGTCAATTTTCTTGAAGGATTGATATCTTGATAGGGAGTGACAAATGTGATATGTTGCTTCTGTGTCAATTATCCAATCTTCCTTGTTTAATTTGTTATATAAGTTGTGAGAATTACCTGAGAATTGTCCCTTACCTGAGTCAGCCAAGGAGATTGTGTTGATTTGATTATTGTTGTGATTTGTAGGTTCCTTCAACATAGCAAGAATGACTTTATGTTGATCAGGTGTAAAATCAACAAGGTGTTCTTCCTCAATGAGAGCATTGGTTGTGTCATTGTCAGCAGAACTGCTTATATTATTAACATTGCTACTAAACTTGTAATGAGGAAGGAATCCATGTTTTTTCTAGCATACATCTATGGTGTGTCCAACCTTGTTGCAGAAGGTGCAGACCTTAGAATTTGATCTTCTTCCTCTCATGTTGCCAATGCTAGAGTTTCTTCCAGGTGCTTTTAAGCCTCTTCCTCTATACCTTCCTCTTCCAGCAAAGTTATCACTGATGCTATTGAAGATCCTTGACTCATCAGAAGGGATAGCAAATTGCCTTTCTTGCTGTATAAGCAAAGAGAAGGCCTTGTTAATGTTTGGCAAGGGATCCATGAGCATTATCTGGGATTTAACACTTGAATATTTCTCATTGAGCCCTTTCAAAAACCTTATCACATAGTCTTCTTCCTTGTAGGTTCTGCTTGCACAAGTGCATGAGGTGAGTGGTCTAAAATTATCTAACTCTTGCCAAGAACTTTTCAACTGTGTGTAGTATTGGGCTATGGATTGATTTCCTTGCTTGGTAGTGTAAAGTTGTTCTTGTAAATCACAAATGCAGAATATGTCGCATTGATAATACCTTTCTTTGAGATCTTTCCAGATCTCGTATGCAGTTTCAAGCCACAAAACACTTTGCACTATGACACGATCTAATGAATGGTTGATCCACGACATCATTAATGTGTTGCAACTGTCTCATGCTCCAAAATTGGGATCATCAAGATTTGGTTTGGGCAAGGTACAATCTATGAATTGTAGTTTATTCTTTGTTTTGAGTGCCATCAACATATCCATCGACCAAGAGTGATAGTTTGCTCCTGTTAAATGCTCATTCACCAAACTACATCATGGGCTCTCATTTGGATGTAAGTAATATGGATTGAAGGGGTCAGTGAGGGGATTCATAATGGCTACAACATTGGCCATCTTTGAGTGAAGAGAAGGCAGAAAAACAATTAGAAAAATAAGAAAGAAAGAGAGGTGATCAATTGATGTTTTCATACCATCTTATAACATGCTATTTCATGGTGATGAATACAAGAAGATAAACTCAGAAATGAAGGAATGAAGAGATGATTGCCGAAGAAGAAGAATGAAAATATAATTCCTGTAATTTTATTGATTGATTAAAACTTAAGAAAATGATACATTTATAGGATGAAGAACAATGCCATCGTCTAACAGAATCATAACTAACTCAACCTATCTATATTTAACAAAAATAAGAGAAAAGAATCAAAATAAAACACATGCTAAATTGTTTCTTGCTTCACAAGCAAACTAGGCTGCAATGTCAAAACTGTTTGATAAAAGGCCTAGGAGACACAAACAACAACTTTAGTCTTTAGTGATCATAAACTTTCAACCAAATTTTATTTCAAATATTTTTTTGGTGATTTTATTTCTATTATCTTTAGTCTTTCATAAAGTTTGCACCAATAAAGTTTACATTCACCACCAAAAAAAAACAATTTTAGTATTTTACTACACTGGCTACTGACATTGTTTAAGAAATGCTAACATGAAATTTTCTATGAAGCTTCTTCTATAGAGTTGTTTGTTTCTCTTATCCATCCCCCGCTGCCGTTTATTTTCTTTCATTCAATTGATTAATGTAGTGTTATAAATGATTTGTATTGTATTTACTTTATATTATATTTTTTGTCTTTATTAGAAAATATGCAATTTATAATTAATATATTTGGGTGGTTATATAGGATTATAAAGATTTTTAAATTAAAAAATTGAAGGGCAAAATAGGAATATATAAATTATACCATGGTGATAGTTACAACATGTTTTGGCTTTATATATAGTATAAAAGTATAAATATAAATATATAGTATAAATATAGAAATATAGATATAGATTAATATGTATTACTATCATCAAATGGTTAATAAATATTAATACAAATGATAAATGTTTAGTTTTAAACTTTGCATTGTTGCTTCTATTACTCTTTACTTAATACAACACTAAACAATGAGTTGGTATAATAATATAAGGTGTTGGGTTTATTCAAGTGTGAAGTCTCACATTGGATATGCAAGGAAGAGTGAAAGACTTTATAAAGTAGGAAAGACCCGTGGAACTAATGCTTTAAGGTTTTGATCCAACATAAAGTTTTATTATATCCCATATAAATCAAAAGATTAAAGATTCGAAAAAGATTAATTCATCATCTTTATGATGAAGAGATATAAAAAAAATGTAATGCAGCGCTGTACATGGACTTTATATTCTTTTTTACCCTAGTGTATATGGACTATGGTTCATGGACATATTATACTGTAGTAGTGGAATACACGTTGAGCCTCCCTTGTGATCAACTCAAGTGAAATATTAGCCCATATTTTATTGTTCAACTATGTCATCATTTGTGAAAGTTGGTTTTCATTTTCACAGTTCAACTAATCTATAGTAAAATTAAAGAAAATCGGTTATATATAAATATTTTTATAAAAAATTGGCAACGCATTGCTTTTCATGTCTTCACACTTACTGCCAAAGGAAATACATGAATTCATTTGAAATAATATTTTTTTAATTGTTATCCTCCTTATCTTCATACTTTTTAGATGGATAAAGTATTTCTGAACTGTTAGTTCAACGTTTAAAATTGTGGTTATTGCAATTATAACTGTGATATAGATTGTGGCAGTAATAATGTGAATTTTTTGTAATTAAAAAAATAATTTTAAATTTGATGTGGTCGAATGGTGTCTGATATAATCTTTATGGTTACATTGTGGCTTAATGCGGCTGCATCATCGTGATCTGATGACACACTGCAATTGTGGCCATAACCACAAATGTAGTAATGCCATCAACATGAGTGATGCAATATGCAATTTAAAAGAATGGGGGAACCTTTAAAAGGTGGTGTGATGTTTAGTTTTACAACAGTAGTGTATATTTTCAATTCTTCCCACTTCTATTGTGATTAGAATTTTGAGATATTGTGTTTATTTTTTTATTTCTAAAGCATAAGATTACAGAAATTATGAACCAATGTGGAAAACTTGTTCAGTAGTACTACAATTAACAATTAATTTTCATACAGAAGCAAGTGAATAGCTTACCATACATTAATCTCTACATGTCTAAGCCCTACAAAAGCCATGGCTTAAAAAAAATTGTCAGGATGGAAGTGCAACGGTGTTAGTATAAAGGGCAGTCAATTTACGGGGCTCTCACCTAGTGGGATCCAGATAAGATAAATGTACGGAGCATTATCCTCACAGGCAACCTTACAGTTGCATCGAGGTTCACCCTCAGCACCAGTGTGATGATGCTGGTGTAAAATTCAGTTCTAGTTTCTATACATCTTGGTTCCTCATTGATTTATCAGCATAAAGAACATCTTCAATCCAAGAAACAATGTTGAATGCTAAGCTTTCTAATACCCTTGAGTAGCTCTCTAGGATTGCTTTCCCTACATCCTGCACAAGATAATTTTCATTCTTAGTCCATGAGCTTATAATTAAATAGATATTAGTCCACTTTCTACAATAGATATCCTTATTATCATGGTGTCCTAAAATACTTTTCTTTGGTTTAGGAAAATGGTCATGTTAAATGTCATGACCTTATGTTTTTTTTTTCCGGATTCTGAATGCTGCATATGATATGGATTTCATATACTGCTAATTGCTAAACTTACCCTGTTGTATTGAATCTTGCATGTATCCAAAGAAGTCTGTGAAAGTTCAGGATATCTTTGCTTCAAGCAAACCAAAAAAGTCTCAGCCTTCTCAGCTAAGATATAGTTTTTGTCATTTCGGTCCGTGTCAGCCATGATGTCCTTTACTTTGTTCCATGATGATTTAGAATGACTCAAACATGTTTTACGTCTCCATGTGTACATCGAAGATTCCACCCTGTCTGCCAGCTCAAGCGCTTCATGTTCGGAACTTATTTTGAGACTTTCAAGAAGGTTGTCAGGGGAGAATTTCTCGGTAGCACACATACAACGGTAAATCGTGTCCCCTAGACATGCTCTTCCGCTCTGAGAAATTTATGTTTGAAAAGATAAAAGGAGGTCAAATAAAGTTTTAGCGCTTTCGACAAACATTTACCTGTTTCCAGCAATGACTAAGAGTAATTTACTAGCAACTACAACAATTATTCTCCTACATCAACTTCGGTAGTCTTAAATTTCTGTATTTAATTTCAAGGTGACAAGCATAATAGAAATAAAAGATATCATCAGATTTACTTGTTACTACTAGTACCTTATATGAAATTATACTATGCTGTTCTCCATAAGATTAATGTTATTATTGGCTTTAATGAAAATCTAACTAAATTTAATGATCAAAGCACAAATCCTAAATCACATCCCAAAAATATTACAACTGTACAGACTCAATGCTTGAATTTAGTCTGAAACTTTGAGAAACAGCAATAATCATAAACAATTGGATCGCCGATGAGAACTAACCTTTGGAAGATTTGTCATATATGTTTCCGGGATATCCATCTCTGCAAGAATGCTGCTATTAATCGCCATGGATGCTTTATGAATTTGATTAGCACAGTCCCTTTTCTCAATCAAGTGTTTCCTTGAATCAATAGATAAGCCACCAGGGTGAACACAAGGTACTGGCAACCACCATTTCTCATCTTTCCTTTGAACAACCTTTCGAAACGAGCCTCCACGCGAACGAGTTGAATTCCCTGACATGCTCCCTTGCTCCGCATACCAAAATTCGGTATCGTCGAAACTCTCCAATATTTCCTGTAAACAAAATGATCGATTTTATTAGGCACAAGGACTACGAATGAAAACAGGTCATATAGCTACAATCAAGAAGCAATTGAAGCTTATCTTACTATGAGCATAGCCTCTAACTTCTGTATAGCTGGGAGGTTTATATAAATATCCGATCTTGGTCTACTTGTCATCATCTAAGAGAAATCATCATCATATACATCATATATTAGACACATTTTGAGATACCAATTAAGGTTAATTTTTGTTATAAGGTTCAGCAATAATTTACCTCAACAATTGTGCCATCATCTAAATATTGTGCAGTTGGAGCAAATTCTACAATATAATCACACACAGATAGAAGACAATTCATTTCTCTTTTCCACATAGCCTTCTTTTCAGGCTTCAATGGCTCCAACTTTAAGTTTTGTCCAAATACAGTGGCTGCAATTGGAAAAACAAATAATAACCATTTAGTTCTAGTTTGGATTTTGGTATTCTAAATCATTCTATGAATCTAGTTTACTCAGAAAAATGTAGTAAAAGTGATTCTAATTCATCAAATTCAGGCCTAATATTTCAATATGTATGCAGAAAATGTTAAGAAAATTTCACACAGATCTTTAGTAAATAAAGAATTACCATAGAGGTTGGTGATTGAATTTGAGATTGTAACTGCAGTACATACACCTTTTCCCCCACCAGACATGTCTTCCCCGAGTAGTATCTTCGAAAATCTTTCTTTCATCATGTCAAGCTCTACATTTGTGCACAAAATTTGAGTAATTTCCTTATAATTATACTCATTCACAGAACTAAAGTTTACAAACAACAACACAAAATGTGCATAGCACAAACCAACCTAACTCCAAGAGATCAAGGACATCGGGTTTATCATCCGATGAATCTCTATGTTGCTTCATTCCTAATCTCGAAAGAGAAGCTTGACTACCTCCATGTTTCGCAGTGTTCCACCGAAAAGGTGAAGATTCACCACTAGCATAGCCATTGTCATCTATAGGCTCTGAGGAGTTCGAGGCCTCTGAGTTAGACCGGAAATACGCCAAGGAATCGCCACTGATTGGAGAGTAGCTAGCAGTTTCAGTGAGTGAATGATCATTTTGATCCACAGAAGAATGTGAAGGCTGATACCCCAAATCAGAGTTTTCATCAAAATTTGATGAATCAACCATCTTAACTCAATACTATTTGGTCAATACAATACTCAATTACCTAAAGGCCTGCACATATATAAACATGCAAGTTGAGTCACAATTTGCCTTTATATATGTCTCTAATTTAATGTGACTAGTACAATACCATATCAGGGCCCGGCCAAACTGGGTGAGCGGGTAAGGCCGGGTCGTGCTGACCCTAGTAAGTAAGACCCCACAATTTAGCTTAAAATGCACAATTCAATTACATAAACAGAAAAAGGATAAAAAAATACTTGATCAAAAGAAAAAGATGAAAACTTGAATAATGTTGTTGTCTTTTCTAAACATAAAAAAAGCAAAAGCTACCAAAGAATGTTGCTGCTATTGAGACCTGAAATAATTCACTGAAAATTGCAGTAAAGGGTTGTGGATAAAGCATTGTTTGATAACTATCTAAAGGTGGAAAAAACTATAAATTTTAAAACTTCAAAGACAACGGTTAGAAAACAAAAGCAACGGTCCCCAACATTCTCCTTTTATTAAATGTTACCCTTTTATTAGCCTGGTTTGAATTTGAGGTATTGATAGCTTTTAAACATCATTTGAAACAGTTCCCTCCTTAATCATTTTCTCAGAAGCCATTAAAAGTAAAAGAACAAGAAAGCTTTCTTTGACAAATTCTAGAAGGAACAGAATATGACATTAGATGTAAAATGTAGCTACAAAATGCAAATCTTAGTTTGGTGTTATATACTATATATGATTCTTAAACAAATGTATTGAGCTAAAAATGTGTATTTAAATGAACAAAGGGTAAATTGCAATATTAACTATGATTTTGTATGAATTTGACAGATTATACAACATAACATAAATTGACTCAAAGCATAATTTTGTTTAATAAAAAATTGAAGAAAGACTTTTATTATTGTTACTTGATCATGAAGATTAAGTCACACACCAAACCACAGAACCAACTGCTAAGAAATATTCAATTATTTAGTCTTTTTTTTAATCTTATAGGTATTTATATTTTATGTTAAGAAAATTATCCAGTTGTATTATAAAATAATGTTATTTGATTAATTCAAGTTTAATAATGAGTCTAATATATATATATATATTTATATACAGTTAGTCCATTATCTTCTGTTCATTTATTCATATTACTTTTTTTTTAAGAGTTAATAATAATTAAATATGAATAATATATAATGCTTTAATAATGTATAAAACTTATACATTGTCATTGTATATATCATTCTCTTTAATAATTACTATCACAACATATTAAACTATTTTTATCCTTTATCAATACATGCATGATCAATATCAAAATCTAAAAACTACTACACAACTTGAAATTGGCACATTTTGTTTATCAAAATATTATTATTGTTATAAATTGAGGTTGGAATTAAAATTTGTGAAACCCAAGCCGGACATCAAACTAAAAGAGGTCTTGTATTATGTTTAAACGCTTAAACCGTCCAGTCGGATCGGATGACTTCATATATTATTTTTACATTTTTATCTATAAATATATAGTTATATATAAATACAAAATGTTATATAATTAATAATTATATTGAAATAACTTTCTATTTTTTTGGGACCGGAGTAGAACAAAATATTAGAGTAGTGTTCTATTTTTTTTAAATTTTAAGTGAACTGCCTAGTTCACTTCTCGGGTTATTGTGATTCAATCGGATTTAACATGGTTGGACCGAAATTTCTCCAATTCAAAGCGGTTCAATCCCTCACTCGGTTAAGATTATAAATCACAACCTTTTTCAAATCCGATCAATAGTCAAACCAATCGAACTGTCAGGTCCGGTTATCACAACACTAATTAGAATTTATCTTACAAAAAAACATGTTTTCCTAAGTTATGGTGGATACGATATGATAACATGTGATTGTGGAATAAGATAATACCATGTAATATAAATAGTTCACATTTCAGACTATAAATTGCCTTTAAATTTAAAAATTACAAGATTACTAGCTAGTTTTTCCCATCTATCTATTACCTATATAATAAAAAAAACTCTCTCATGACATTTGTCAATCTCTCAAGTCATCATGACATGTGTCAACCTCTTATCAAAACTAAAGGTCCCTCATGACATGTGTCAATCTCTCAATGATATGTGTCAATCTCTCAAGAACTCCCTCATGACATGTGTCAATATCTCAAGTCCTCATGACATGTGATTTATTTAAAAATAAAAGGAATATGATTACCTATACAATATTAAAATATAATGTTACTATAGCAATATTAAAATAATAATAATAATATGAATCATAATTTTAATTAATATTATTTAATAATTTCATGCTTCAAAATTAAAAACAGCAGTGCCCCACAAGTGTTCAATTAAACAACCAATACCAAAAGTTTTAATGTAATAAAATCTTACAAATAAGTTAAAAATATCATCAAACAAATAATTTTAATCACAACAAAACCAAATATATAAATTTAAAATTCAATTAAACAATTAAGGTCATGTTATAACATAAGCTAATAAACAACAAACATAATTATAATATTGAAAGTATAATTACAAATAAATTGAGAATACTATATTTTTTCCTCTCAAAATAACGTTATTTTGATTATTTTTTTTAGAAGTAATTGAACTTATCAAGTTAAACCAATCTAAGCAAGGTTACTGATTTTATGCATAAGTCTAGTTAAACCAGTTTGTATCTTTTTGTTGCATGGCTAGTCAGTAAAGAATTTGGACTACTCAGGTATTTGATTTCTGGTTGGACTAGTAAGACCAATCAACCCAAGTCAGGTTTAATTACTATGGGAGGTGATCATGTGAAGTATATGAACAGAAAAAGGAGATGTTGAATGAAGTATTATCTTATATTTTATTATTTTAATAGCCAACTATTTAAGGAGATGAAGACAAAACCTTCACCATACTCAATACCTTTCCTGAAATATTAAGTATTATAACATTAAGACATAAAACACATTTTAGCTGTCTATATCTAACCCAATCCTTCTTATATTTAAGGCAAATTAAACATATACAAGCTTAAAACGAAACGTTAGAAATAGGATCCTAATTGGTATTTTTCTTTTTGTTGATGGAAATTTAATATAGCGGACTAATAAGTAGTTGACATGTTTGAGTCAGGTTAGTTAGAAAGGATACATGTGAACAATAAATTAATTTTGTTCATAATTCATAATTTCTTATGTTTTAGTTTAGATAGGGACTTTGAATATTCTCAAAGACGTGCAACCCATTTCTCACAATATAATCTGTCATGTTCTTAATTTACTTCTAACATCACCAAGAATATATATGGTTGTTGTTCCCTTCGGTATTGCATGATAATTTAAATTAGGGAAAGTTTATAACTTCCCTCAAACTTTATGGTAGTAATCAAATATTTTTTATTTCTAACTATCTCCTAAATTTTAATTATAAGAAAAATTAGTCTTCATATAAAGATAGTATTAAATTAGTAATAAAGCAAAATTTTCACTCACACGTTTTGTTTTAGTCGAAAGATTATTATTATTTAATTTTTTTATATATCACTCAATATTATTGTATTACTTTCTTTAATTTTGAAATTTATTTATCATGTTTTTATGAACCAATATGTTTTTTTGGAGGAGGTTTCTTCTGGCTATCACTACTGGTTAACAACAACACTATTGTATTGTTACTGTTGTGAGTCTGATGACAACAATTTCCCATGTTCATGTATAAATAACTTAATATTATTTTTATGTATGGATTAATTTCACCCACACATAAAATTTAAGAGGTAATTAGGAAGAAGAAATAGTTCATAATGATTTTTTGTACTACCAATGGTATCCTCTCACCTTTTTGGGTAAGAAACTAATCCCTTTCAGGGTTCGTGACTGCCCCTTCCTACAAATGTCGCTTTCAGGAATCAAACTCTTAACCTTGAGGATCCAATGATGTCTTACATAACTAGATCAACATCTTATTGGTAGTTCAGAATAAAGTTTATGGAATTTTACACAAGTTTCCTTTAAAATAATATGTGGTAAAGGTAATACTCTTATTATTAAATACTTGTTTGTACAAAAATGAATCATCACTAGAAATATCAATAACAACTACAAATGTTTTAGTAATAAAGGTTATATATATATATATATATATTTACAAGGTTAATATAAAGATTTATATATAGTTAATACATCAATCACCATTCATTCCTTTAATTGATAGGAGTTTTACTTGGTATCAATCTGGTGGGAGAGCTATGAGTAAACTCGACAGGTTTCTTTTGTCTCTGGGGTGGCTTAGTCATTGGTCACAAGTTTCTCAATGGGCTCTTAATAGAAAATTTTCGGATCAATGCCTTGTTGTGCTGAATCATAGGAAGATGTCTAGACTTCCTATTTCGTTTAAGTTTAATAATTGTTGGTTAAAGCACCCTGATTTTCATGATTTTGTGAAGAGAACCTGGTTGAAGACTCAGATAACTGGTTGACCGACTTTTATCATGAAAGAGAAGTTGAAATGTTTAAAGTTGAAACTGAAAACATGGAACAAAGACTCTTTTGGGTGTTTGGATAGTAAATTGGTTGATCTTTCAAAGGGTATTCAGAATATTGATATTACTGGTGAGAATACTACTTTGGAGATGGATCAAATTTTGTTAAGAAAGAATCTTTTTGCTGATTAGTGGAGGACCGCTAATATGAAGGAAAGTTTCCCTATCCAAAAGTCTAGAAACAAGTGGTTAAAGGAGGGAGATGCTAACACAATCTACTTCCATGCTTGTATTAGCAATAGACGCAGGAGAAATCAAATTGTGGGGGTTTGGATTGACAGAGTTTGGTGTTCCAAAGAGAATGCCATTTCGGACGGAGTTGCTAACTACTTTAAATCATTGTTTCAGTGTGTTCACAAAGATAATCCAACGATTGATGGGGTGGAGTTCACCAAGCTTTCAGAGTCTCAAAATTCTGACTTGGATGAGTTCTTTTCGGAGGAGGAGCTAAAAGAAGCTGTGTGGAATTGTGCTAGTGACATGAGTCCGGGTCCGGATGGGTTCAATTTCAAATTTTATCAGGAGTTCTGGGACCTACTCAAAAGTGACCTTGGTCCTTTTGTGAATGATTTTCATCGGAATGGTAAGATTCAAAATGGACTGAATTCTTCATTTATTGCTTTGATTCCAAAGATTAAAAATCCTAGCAAGATTGAAGATTTCAGACCAATTTCCTTGGTGGGTTCGTTATATAAGATTATTGCTAAAATCTTTGCGGGCAGATTGAAGAAGATGGTGGGTTCCTTAATTTCTTCTTCTCAATCGGCTTTTCTTCAGGATCGTAGTATTCTAGATGCAACAGTTGTGATCAATGAGGTTATTCATTATGCAAAGAAGGACAATGAGGGTTGTCTTCTTTTTAAGGTGGATTTTGAAAAGGCGTATAATTCAGTTAGTTGGGACTTTCTTGATTATATGCTTGATCGGTTTGGTTTTTCCGATAGGTGGAGAATGTGGATTAATGCTTGTTTGGCTTCTACATCGATGTCTATCTTAGTTAATGGCTCTCCATCTGAAACCTTTTTCAGTTTCGAAAGGTATCAGGCAGGGAGATCATATGGCATCTTTTCTTTTCTTGATGATGACTGAAGGTTTTGTGGGGCTTATTAGGAAAGCTAGATCAAGTGGGTTATTCGAAGGCTACAAAGTGGGAAGGCATAGGGTGGAGATTTCTGATCTTCAATTTGCAGATGATATTATTCTCGTTTTCACTCCAAAAGATTACAACATTTGGTGTATGAAGAGTATTCTCAAATGCTTTGAGTTGGTTTCTGGTTTGAGGGTTAATTTCAATAAGAGCTCTTTGATTGGTATTTGGGTCGCAGATAGTCCTCTAACAACTGCTTCTATATTCTTATCATGTAGAATTGGCTCCATTCATTTTTTGTATATGGGAATTCCGGTGGGGACTAATCCAGGTAATTATTCTTCTTGGCAGAATGTGATTGAGAAGGTTTCCAATAGATAGGCAACCTGGAAGTGTAAGCATATTTCCTTCGGTGGTAGAATGGTTCTCATTAATTCGGTGCTCATGAATATGCTTATTTATATGTTATTGCTTTTTAAGGCTCCAAAGAAGGTTATTTCGAAACTGACCTCTCTTTAGAGAAATTTTCTTTGGAGTAATAAAAGAGGAGTTAGTGGTATTCCTTGGGTTGCTTGGTCAGATGTGTGTAAGCTTAAAAAGTATGGGGGTTTGGGTGTTAAGCATCTTTCTCGTTTCAATGATGCTCTTTTGGGAAAGTGGAAATGGAGAAGATTGGTGGACTCTTATACTCTATGGGATAAAGTGATCGATTCTAAGTATGACACTAAAGGGGTCTTTAATGCTAGTCTGTCGACTTCAAGGTGTTGGAGAGATTTGTTTAAAATTGGATCTCCCGACGGTGGATCTAACTGGATGGAAACCGACCTTTGGAAGGAAATATGCGATGGGTTACAGACCCTCTTTTGGAACGATATTTGGTTTGGACATCAAACACTTAAGGATACTTTTCCTAGATAAGGAGGCTTTGGTAAATTAAGTTACTCAAAATTAAGTGGATTTAACTTTTTCTGCTTGCTTTAGATAAGGAGGCTTTGGTAGCTGATTGTGGGGCTTGGACCAATGAGGAGTGGACTTGGAATATTCAATGGAGGAGAAACTTATTTGCTTGGGAGGAAGATGTAGCGAGAAACCTTTATCATCTAATTCATAACCATTCTTGCAAAAGTGATGTTGGTGATAGATGGAGATGAAATCTTGATAAGTTGGGTGTTATGTAGTGAAATCAGCTTACTTGGCACATTTGAATGCAAGTGTGATGGAACCAGGTAATGTTCTTAATTTATGTTGGATAAATTGTGCTCCTTCAAATGTGTGTTGTTTAATTTGGAAAGTTATCAGAGGTAGGGTAGCAACAAAAGTAGAGCTTCATAAGAGAAATTTTGTGGAGTGAATAATGTGAAATGTGATTTGTGTTTATTGCATGATGAACATTTAGAGCATCTTTTCCTTTCTTACCCTTTTGTCTCTAATGTGTGAAAATAGTTCTATTTTTGGCTTCAAATGCATATTACTTTGCCGGATTTGATTGTGGAATCGCTTAAGACTCATGATTCACTTTGTAAGATTGGTAAAGGGAAATCGTTGTGGAGAATGTTGTGGTTTGCTGTCATTTGGTCTATTTGAAAGTTAAGAAATGATATTATTTTTAGGGGGGAGAAGGTTAGTTTTATTCAGATTATGGATTCGATTCAAGTTAGATCTTGGTTATGGGTTTCAAAAAATATAGGATCTAATTTGTACAATTTGTCCAATGATGTATTGATTCTTTCACTTGTATAGATATTCTTTGTAAGTTGTAATTTGGTAGGCACCCATTATGTCCATTTCTAATATATTTATTTATCAAAAAAAATAATACATTAATAGTATATAAATTTCATACACCGTAAATACATACATTTTTTTTCCTAAAACAAAACTCATAAATTAAGTTACTCAAAACATGCATGAGTGTGGAAGCAAGTTTTCTTCAGTTGATTCAAGAAAAAAACATGTAAGTGGTAACCGTAGTCTACTTATGGTTTTTTGTTTAGACTTTAAACCAAGGAATATTCAACGATATATGTTTTTTATTGCCTTTTTAAATTAATTATCTTTAAAAATAACGAACAAAAGTTTTATATACACAATATTTAATGTTACTATCTTTGCTATTAATAAGAAATAATCAACTCATTAAAAAATAAATTAAAAATAAGTTATCATAATCTTTAATAAGAATATTTTTTGTTGCTGACAAATCTAATAGCATAAAGTAATCCATATAGAAAATTTCATTTTGTAACAATAATCTTAATTCCTCAATTGTTTATCTTTGGAACACTTTTTATTGTATAAAAACAAGATGTTCCACCAAGATATTCTCCACATATTCATCATAGATTCACGAATTGAATGTCTCGGTTGTTTCTCTTCAGCAATGAAGTCTCGTTTCTCATTCACATAATTTTCTTTCTGCAACAAACACTAATTGTTAATTACCATTTTGATAACCCATTTCCTCACACAGAAATAATAAAAAGTAAGTCCAATCTTACATTAGCAATGAATTTAAATCCGATCTTTATTTGTCCCTTGTAGGTATCATCTTCAAGGACCACATTATATGCAGCTGGTCTTATTTCTATATATCCCTCATCACTTCCTTCACTAATTATTCCACCTATATAAACCCTGCTTCATGGGAAAAAGGTTAAACAAAAAAAACAGACTTCTACATGAATCAAATATTTCATTATCAACCATTTATTTGTATTATTTTTTGTTTCAGAATTAATGATAGTTAACATAAAATGATATAAAAATAATATAAAAAGTATTTACATAGTCAATGTATAAATATTAAATCAAGTTCTATATTGTTAAAGAATAAGACTAATAGTTTAAATTATTAAATAATTTCTCTTTAATGTAATGTTGCATTGCAAATATCCTTTTCTTAACATCAAATTGAGCAAAAGAAAAAACTCTCAAAGGGAGGAATTACTTGGCTTCACCCACAAATCCACCATTTGTGAGGTGTTTTTTTGTGGTCATGATTCTACACTTGAGATGGGTTGAGTTCTTATCAAGTGATGAGAAATCAAATATGAATTTCTCATTCCACCTAGGTTTCTTTTGTTTTCCTGCATCACATATTTAAAAAAAAAAAAAAACATGTCATTATCAAGAGGAATATTTCAAGAATTTTTGTACTACAATCTCATAAGAAATAACAATTTTACATTTAGTTTTATAAACCGGTACTTGCCTTATAAAACCGAAAGTTGTGACATCTAGTTCTATAAATATCATTTTGTACAACAAAAGAAAAAGGAGCATGTACTTTAACCTGATGAAACTTTGCTTCTATGAGATTGAGTCCCACACTCAATAACCACATAGTAGGAAGGTGTTCCTATAAGGGTAAGTGTACCTTAATCATAAGCAAAGGTTGTTCCAAAGAAATTAACGAAAAAACAAAAAATGTGACATATTGTATCAAAAGAAGATACATTGAAACAATATTGAAATTGGAATGGTGATTATATAGCGAAAAGAAGGGAAACATACCAACAAGGTTTCTGTGTTGAATTCCTTCAGCATTAACAAGAAGCACTTCAAGAATTCCTGTCTTCATTTGTGGATATCAATGTGTTTAATTATGGCTCTAAAAGAATGAAATTTTGTTGAATAGTTCTTAGATGATATATTATGTGAGAGGATAAAGGTGGCAGTTTCACTAGCTCCCTTAACGTATGAGTTGGGTCACAATGAAGTTTCCTAAACATCACATATTCAGTTAAATCATTAATCTTTTAATGAGAATGCTATTTATGTTATATAACTTATTTAATTTTTAGTAACTGATAAATCACCCCCTTTAAAAAAAACTGATTAATCATTGTATACAAATTTTACTGGGTGTGAGAATTTTCAATTGCATGTATTAAGTCCTTAGATTTAGAGGTAAACCTGGTTATATAATAATAAAGTTGTTTATCTTATAATTTAAAGATCATATATTTAAATCAAATAATAATCTCATATGTTTGTGCATTTAGCTGCTCTTTTATTAACTTATTATGTTATTTATATTAAGTGAGATAAACAAATGTGACATTTAATAAACTTATTCAATGGAGGTAGGGGTGGCAATCAGATGAATTTGGACAGAAAATTATCCACAAATCTATATAAATCTATTACATCACATTTTAAAATTATTCAATCCATTCATATTCAATGGATACCAATCCATCCATTCTATCCATGTATCTATTTTAATGGATTGGATGGATGGATATCCAACCATTTTATTAATTTGAACAATACAATTTTAATAGAGCAATTTGTAGAAAAAATTCTTTTAAAAAATATTATTTAATAAATCATTTTTAAATATTAATTTTTAAAAAAATTAAAAAGTGTTTTTTAAAAAATTATTCTTAAAAAGTGATTTTTTTTTAAAACACATTTTAAAAAATAATTTTCTTAACAAACACTTTTAAAAATTGTTTTTTTGATAAGCACTTTTAAAAATGTGAATTTGTGGGAAAAAAATTTTATAAGCACTCTTATTGGCAAGAATCTCTAGTACAACATAATTGGCAGGGGTGTAAAAGTTCGGTTTAGTTTTTGACGCAATTTAGTGACCGAACCTAACACAAAGATACGGTTCGGTTCTACTCGATTAACAGCAAATTTTATTTAGGCACCAAACCGAACTGTTCATTAACGGTTCGGTTATTTAACTTATTTAAAGAAAATCCTTTAAGAAATAGATGAACAAAATTTGCAAGATATAGAGTCAACTAAATGAATACTGAACACATCAATAATAAAATTAAAGTATTTAATACTCTTTCTAGTAAAACAATAATAATTCAACATCTCAACACACTACAAACTTGAAATTTTAGTCCACAAAATCTTGGACAATGTCCAACAAAATTTAAGAATGACAAACTTGGTACCAATATTTTAGTCCAACGGTAACACCTAATACTCCACATCATTAGTAATGTCCTCAAGTTCTTCCTTTATTTTCTTTTAGTTTCTTAATTTTTGTATTTAATTAATTTCATCTCTGAATATTGACAAAATCTATACTAGTTTTTTTTTTAATTTTCTTTCTATCTTCTCAATGGATAATAGAGATAATAGATATATATGTTTGTTTACTAATTAATTTTTTCTATTTGCGTCTTATTTATAGTATATATGTATTAATAATTCTAAATTGCTAATCATATTTTATCTTCTACTTTAAAGCTTAACCATTCAAATTTAAAATAAAATTATTTTTTAATATGCGGTTCGGTTCTAGCAGTTCCAAAATTTATAAAATCGTGAACCAAACCAAACTTAAATGGTTCTAAATAAAAAAACTGAACTGAACTGCAGAGCTGAACCGAACCAAACTGAACTGCATTTTATAGTTCGGTTTCAGATTTAAACCGGAACCGCTTGCACTCCTAACAATCAGAACTCCCATAAGTTATATGCAACAGTCTATCATCTTGAAATATTTCATTTTGTTATTATATTGTCACATTAGTCAATAACAAAAATGATATATTTATATTTTGCATTAAGATGTTGGGGTAAAGCACTAAGGCCGAAATCATTTATAATTTTTTGATAAGCACTTTTTAAAATCACAGTTGCAATTTTCAATTTTTGTAAAATGTGTGGAATTATGTTACAAAGGTGAGAGATATTTTTTATATTAATATTGAATTAATTGGAAAAAAATTGTTTTTATTTTTATTTTTTTGGATGGATTGGGTATCCATCCAAATGGATATACCAATGGATATCCATTAGATATAATGGATGGATTTGAATCCATCCATTATCAACACCATCCATTGGATTATATTCATTCAAATCCACTAATTCTAACAGATAGATTTGGATGGATTTTGGATTATGAATAATTTTTCCACCCTTAGATGGAGGTAAAGAAATAGAAATTTTAACAAAAATGGAAAATAAATAGAAGGGTGATATTAATCTATATTATATCCTTATTATCAATTATTCAAATGATTAGCTATAAAATACTTGCATAAATTAAGATGGAATAAGATGATTATAGAAAACTTGTATCTACTCAATCATATGAAACTTGTGTCTCCACAATGATTGTATGTTATTATAAACTTTCATATCTTCATCCAAGAGTTTTATAAACTTTTCATTTGGATGCTAACGGAGGAATGAAAAATCATTCATCAATTCATATAAATTCATTTAAACTATATTTTAAATTATCCAATTCATCAATATTCAAATTTAGTGGATGAAATCCAATCCATACAATTCATCCATATCCAAACTTAATAGATGGATTTCAATCCATACATATTCAAACTTAATGGATGAATTTCAATTTATACAATACATCTATGACTCAATTTTCATGAATTTGGATGAATATATATACAATCCATTTATTTTTCTATTAGAACTAAAAACGATATTGAAGAAAATCATTATTTTAGAAACTACTATCTCAATAACACACTTTTTAAAAAGGCACTTTTAAATATAAATTTTAAAAAAAGTGATTTTATTTTTTTTAAATGATTTTTTGAACTTTTAAATTTTTTTACAATATTCTCCTAGCATGCCACATTTAACGTCATACGTGTAAACCTTTTAACAAATATTTATAGAGTGTAATATTTATGAATTGTCAATATAAAGATTTATACACAATTACTATATCATCCATAATTATTTTATATCTCTTTTTTGAAGAGTTAATGATAATAAATATGAATGGTGGATGATGAAATGACAATTTATAAATTTCATACGGTGTTAATGCATATTTTTTCTCTCATACTTATATATGTTATGAACTAAGGAATAAAATTTTAATATTAACTTAATAAAATATTAAATGAGTGAGAATCATGGATGATTTGCTTGAATTTAATTTTCTTAAATATTAAATGACATTGAAAAGCAAAAAATGTCATTTTTGAATGTTTGTTTTTTGGATGGATTGGATATCCATCCAAATGGATATATCTATGGATATTCATTGGTATAATGGATGGACTCAAATTGATTCATTACTAAAGTTATCCATTGAATTCCATCCATTTAAATCTATTAGCTCTAATAGATTAATTTAATTTTCTTGGATTTAATTGAATTATGGATTGTAGATAATTTTATCACCTCTAATACTACATATATTTACATACCTCATGTTCAATTATTGGAAGAATATGTAGAATTTTAAACTAATATAGGCTCATAATTGTGAATATATGCTAAAAATATAATAAACCTTCTATTTACCCTTTATTATGCCTTTGAGCTTTTCTTATGGCAATAAAGGAAATATCATAATATAAAAAAGGAAAATTTACACAATTAAATGGTAAAAAACATATTTATTGAAACAGATACTTCAAAACCAATGATATAAAAACTGGACCGTACTGGCTGCTTCAATCAGAAAACTGGTGAATCGGTCTCCTAACCGGCACGCTACAGATGTTGAACCGGCCAAGTATCAAAACCGGTCAAAACCGGTGAACCGGTGAGCCGGTCGGTATTTCACTAAACCGGTCGGTTTATACATATATATATATTTTTTAAAAAAACTTAAAAACCCATTACAAGGTGACCCATCTTTCCAACCCTTCTTCAACACTTCAAGGCGGCACATGCTTCCAATACATACTTAGATTACACCTTTTGTTTCCTAACGTTCGTTTGTAATCTCAATGACATTTGTGTAATCTTAGAGTTCTATCTGAAGATAAGATTTGGTGCAAAATATAATAACGATATGAGACAACTTTGACTTCTTGGTGTTAAATGTTAAAGCTCCAAATTTATTTATTTTGTAGAGTGAGTTATGAACTTGTGTCATTTATTTATATTCTGTGGTTGTTAAGTGATAATTTTGGATTTATATATGTTTTGTAATTTAAACTATATATATATAAATATAAGTAGGTATGTCCGGTTTAACCAGCATGTGGTTTAATTACTGAACCACTGGTTGAACCATTGTACCCCTATATCAGTGCCCTGACCGGTTTGAGAACAGTACGGTTTTAACAACACTGTTCAAAATAATAACACAAATAATAAAGAGGGCAACAAGACTTTAAAATCTCTATGAATAACTATGATGACAACTCATATAACTTTCTCCGAAAAATTAAAAAAAAAACCAATAGGGTCCTTTTGTTAGAAAAATTAAAAAAAAAATAAAACCAATAGGGTCCTTGTTCCTAAAAAATTAAACTTGTTACTGACTTTTGTATTAGACTTAAGAACCCACAAACTAAAATATCATAATTTACATAGAAAGCACATTCAAAAAAATTTCATGCCCCAATATTTAATTATCCTATATTATATATAATTTTTTCATATCTTCGTCTAGAAGTTTATAAATTCAATGATACTATATATTTACATACCTCATGTTCAAGATTTGGAAGATTGTGCATAATTTTAATTTGATATAGGCAAGTGATTGTGAATGAATGCTAAAAGTAGAATAAATATTCTTTTTACCATTATTATGTCTTTGAGCTTTTCTTTTAGTAGTGAAGGAAATTTTACAATACAAAAAAAAGAGAAATTATATTACTAAATGGTAGATATTAAAGAATAGAAATAAAAACAATAACACAAATAATCAAGAGGGAAAATAATTTAAAATCTCTACAAATAACTATGATGTAAACCCTTTAAAATAGATAAAAGAAACCAAAGAAAAATATATATAACAATCTAACTCATACATAAAATAAATATCATATATCTCATTCTATAAAAGCAAACAGGAGAGGAGACTCTAACTATGTCATATAGAAGTATGTCAAAAAATAAAATAAAATAAAATACAAAATCAATAGGTTCTTTGTCTTATAAGTTGTGTAATATACTTAAAGTAATAATCATTGAGAAGTCACATGGACCACTGGTTTTGTCATGTGGAGGAAATGTAAATTGAGGAAAGTTAGGAATGATAGGTAATTTGAAGTAGATTTTCTCTCTTTTAGTTTTTAATTGATGACATCTAATGTAATTTTTTTAAATGTTGAAGAACAAAATTGGTAAGTGAATTATTAAAGAATGAAGATTTTATGTCCTAAAATAAGTATGTTTTCATGTCCTCGACCAAACATCTTATTATAAGTAATATAAAAATATTATTTTATATTTCTAATTTTTTTTTCTTTTTAATTCAGTGTCAGATTTTCATTGGACCAAAACATAGAAAGTGATACGGGGATTAAGACAAGTAATCTCTATTTGTTATTAAAAGTTACTTTCACTTTGTAAACGCTATTTGAAGTAACTTTCTGATAAGTAGCTTTCAAACGTTATAAACTTATTTTTTAAAAGCTACAAACTACCCTCAATTTTAGTTTACCAAACTGTTACTACCTCAAAAGCTATAAATTTGGTTTGGGAAACAGTACCATAGTAAAACTGAATTGGGTTAGTATATGGTTATGGGCAGAGAAAATCTCTCCTCTCGTTGTGCTTGTAAAGTTAACTGATAGGGACATGATTTTGTTGAATGAGTTTTTCTTACATCAGTTTTATGGTGCATGGGTTTTCCTCATGTTTACATTATCTAAACATTTGAGGCAAGGTGACCCAATTCCTTGTTACCACTTTGTTTTGTTTATTGAAATCATGCATGGGGTTCTTGTTTGATTTATTCTTCCCGATTATAAGTTTCATTGGAGGTCTGCACAAACTAATAATTTTAAGTGGTCACTAAAATTATAACCGTTTTTATAACCGTTTGATTAAATAACCTTAATTTCATCCATTAAATTTGTGACCCGTTACCTTTTGTGTCTAGAAGTTGTCATACTTCAGTATAACTTCCATTTAGCTCAGGAGTTGTGATAACAACAAATGAATTTTGGATGTTAAGAAGTCTTTTTCTACTAAATAGAAGTTGTGTCACCATATAGTGACTTCTGCACATGAAATAAACAAAATTTTCTGTAGATCACATAGTAAATAATAATGTCGTTAAGTGTTTAGTTGTAAGTTCGAGTCCTATTTCACTGTTTTAAATTTATTGCTGTAAATATTTTTAAGTCATGTGATTGGATAACATAATTTAAAAAGTGCATAATAGTTAATCCTCCATAAATATTTATAGCAATAAATTAAAAATGGTAAACATGAGACTCAAACTACAACCAAATACTTAAAAATATTACTATGTACCAAGTGATCTACAATAACTTTTGTTTATTTCATACACATAAGTTGTTATATAATAGCACGACTTCTGTTCAAAAGTCGTGTTAGCCAAAAACAACTTCCTAACATCCAAAATTCGTTAGTTTCTACATGTCACGACTTCTGAACTAAACAGAAGTTGTACTGAAATATCACGACTTCTAGACATAAAAGGTAACCATTCATAAATTTAATGGATAAAATTAAGATCATTTGATCCAACAACCATAAAAACAGTTCATTTAAAAGCGAACTAACTTACAGTTTGCAAGTTAGTTCCCACCATACTTTTATCCTTAGTTATAGTGATGATATACTTCTTTTTACAATGCTGATCAACCTTTGGTTAAGGTTATGAAAAGAGGGTTGGATTGTGGTGATCCATCTAATAGCATATCATTTGAGTTCAAGCCGTAATGTTTGTGATCTTCATCATTTTCTAGAGGTAGAGGAAAACTGAAAAAAATTGTAAATAAAATAATTCTGAACAATTTAAAAATTAATAATTTGTTAATAAACATTTATAGTATAATATTATAACGTCGTTACGTAGTAAAATTAAAGCTAGGTTAACTCATCACAAAAAATGGTAAATTGTGTTAGTCAATTCTACTTTAATATGTCTTGGTAATATTATCTTTTGTCATAGATTTCTGAAGGAGATTTAAGTCCCATTAACACTTGTAATAGCCATGAGTTTGGTGTGGTGCACGTGGATACAAAGAAGTGGGTAGGTAGTGATAGCAAGTGAAAAAACGACAAATATTGTAATTAACATGAAGAGGGGCCATAGAGAAAAATAAGGATTTGCTGCAAGCATACGAGGACAAAAATTGTTGGTAGAAATTATTATTGCATTCATGAATCACGATGAATGATCTTAACCAAAATTTTAACTGGATATATTAGTAATTTAAAATTAAATAAAAATGTAATATATATGAACGGTCATTATAAAGAATTATATATCTCAATCTAACATGTACTAATTATTTATATTACTTTTTATAGAGTAAATGATAATTAAACATGAATAATAGATAATATAATTATAATGTATAAAACTCGTATATGGTTGGTATACATTTTTTTCTATACATTTTTTGAAAAGTGATACATTCAATATTTAGAAACTCTGGTATTATATTATCTAATATAGACCTTTTATTTTTGCATTCCTTAAGGAGTGGCAAGTTAACATAACCAAACTCTAACTATATATACTTATATAGTAGGCGACAAAATTTGTGGTCCCCCATGTAGCAATTTCATGTCTATCTTATTGGCTGTATTTATTTATCTTGTGGTTGAGTATATTTTATCCATATAGGAGAAGGGGGGCCTTTAATTCTTATCCAATACACACAGTATATTTGGGGAGAAGATGACATAGTTTCTGATAAAATTTAAGGATGAATATGGGGCACAATTTAGGGGGAATGGTTTTTCTCTCTTTCAATTCTATTATTAATATGGTAAGATATATTTACACTACTATTGTATCACTCATCATTCACATTTTATGATTATTGACTTTGAAATAAAAGTAATACAAATGAATAATAAATGTTACAATGTCCATCTATAAATCTTTACACTATTAATACATAAATATCACACTCTATTAAAAAATCCTCAAACAATGAAACATATATTAAATAGTTTTTTTCTGATGTAAACCCTCTTAGGGCAGCCTTTGATTCCAAGGGCAAGAAAAGTCATGATGGTCCTACAACTAGGGCCAAGGCCAAGGCAGGGGTCCTTAAAGTCTTAAAGGACACAATTGACCCAGGAGAGGGTATGTGAGAAGGACATTTATGTCCTGAGGGTATGTTCCAACTTAGGTTTATTTTATTTGCATTGATTCAAATAAATGAGATTGCATTCTCATATAGTCTTAGGTTTATTTTTATTCAAGTATTTTAGTATTTAATTCATGTAATATGGGTTGAGATTTATTTGTAACATGGTCCATATTTCGTGACCAAGTAGTTCATCTAGGTTCAAGGGTAAGCTTGTCACGCGGCATTTGAAGCTAGAGTCATAAAAATTCAAATGGCATAATCAAATATTCTCCAACCAACATGAGGAATCGGTTAGCATAAAAACAGGAGAAGATAGATTACTTATGGCCTTAGGGATGACACTGCTATAATCAAGGAAATTAGATTGTAAAGTTGTTATTCTACTTGCTTGAAGATAAATTCAGTTGCTTGAAGATAGATATAATTTGGCAAAGGACTTGGTTCACTATCTTATCTTCTCCAAACCATGGGGATTTTGAAATCAAAATAGGCTTGTTAATCTTCAAATAGATCAAGACTTAGTCAAGGCATCAACAACTCAACAACAAAGATCTCAACCAAATTACATTATTTAAGATCTTATCTACTTGATTTAATTAGGAGTTACATTATTATTTTCTATTTATTTTAGCCTAAGTTTTAATTAGGATTCTATCTTAGTCTTATCTTTATCCAGCAAGGCAGATTGCCTATTTATATTTTATTTGATCATTAATAAAGGTCAAGTTTGTTTTTGAGAAAAAATTGGATTGAATTCCTAAAGTTGAGCCAAAGCTCCTTAATTTGAACTTATCAAGATTCTTATTCTTGTGGTGTTCTAAGACTCATCACCCTCTCGGTGTGGCGTCTAAATTCTTATCAAGGATCCTTCCTTGTGGTGAATATCATTGACTTATCAAGCTCTTGAGCTTGTGGCGTCTCCATCTTCATATCTTTTCCATCTTTCCCCACAAATTTATCCTAAAATTGTCCTAAAAATATCTATCAATACCAACACCGAATTCTTATTTATAAAGCTCAAGACTTCAAGCTAAAACGATCCTAATTCTAAGGCAGCCCCCTAGGGGTTGTCATCAAGTGGTATCAAAGCTAGTTTTGGCTTGAAACCCAAGTCATGGCTGACGAGGCCAACCAACCAAAGGACAAACATCTTCCTTTTTAGGTGTTTGGTCCAAGGAAACATCTGCCTATTAAGTATTGATGGTGGTTGTACCAACATGGCTAGTTCAAGGTTAGTTTCAAAACTAAAGCTTGCGACTAAACCACATCCCACTCCTTACCAACTACAATC
>NW_017727829.1:137824-200575 GCF_001865875.1 Lupinus angustifolius | reverse complement strand
ATGGAAAATGGATAAGAGGACCATCCATGATGGATTCTCAAACAAATACACTTTTTTCACCAAAATTGAAAGATGGTGTTACGTCCCTTATCTCCTGCACAAGTGATTGAGGATCATAAGACTTTGAAGAAAGAAATTGAGGAGGAGAAAAAGGAAATAATGTGTAAAAAGGAAACTGAAAAAGAGGGAAGTGAGAATATTTTGGTTCTAAAACAGCCCCTACCCTCACTCCATGGTAAAGAAATTTTTTTTACTACTAACAAGTTTTTGCCTAGTTTTATTCACAAGATTTTGCAAGACTCTAGAGTGATCTTTATTAAAGAAGAAGAACATATTCATCCACACTTTTTGGAGGTTGACTTTTACATTGGGCAAGTTGTTCATATGGATGTGACTAGGACAAGCCTTGATGACTCAACTCTTACGGAGTTTTCTAAGGATGAATGTTTCCTCACAAAATTAATTTTTGGTGCATGTGTTATTGTTGGACTATTCATCATGGGTAAAAACCAATGATGAATATGTGGAGAATTGGTTCAAACAATTCAAGAAGATGGTCTTTGATCCAGGAGGTGATGGTACCTCAAATTTGAGGACAAATTCTTTTCAAGAAGGAGGGTCTGATGTAAACCAAGGGGGGCGACCTATGATTCTCGGAGGTCATGTTCTTGTGAAGAATTCATAGCATAGTTAGGTTTATTTTATTTGCATTTTTATTAATAAATGAGAATTTAATTCTCATGTAGTCTTAGGATTTATGTTTATTTTTCATTCAAGTATTTTAGTATTTAATTTGATGTATTTTGGGGATTGGGAAATTATTTATTTCCTTGTAATTTGGCATAGTAGTGGCTAAGTGGTGTAGCATAAACAAGGTGGCATGAAAATAGGAACAATGTAACAATTTCAGAACCAACTTGTGGCTATACTTAAGGGATGAAGAGAAGATGACCAAGTCCATTCAAGTAAGGAAATTCTATGATTAATTTGGTCAGATTAATTAGAGGAATTTTCAAGGCTAATTCAAATCTTCAACAACTCAATCCAACCGAAATTGATCAGATCAAATTATATTAGGCTTGTTAGGATTATGTTAGTTAGGATTTTATCTTCAAATTTCAATTTGTTAAATTAGATATTATCTTTATCCTTTCAGCAAGGCAAATCTGCCTATTTATAATTTTGTTTATTCATTAATAAAGTTAAGTTGAATTTGAGTTAAACCTTTGTGTTTTTGTTTAGTTGAGAGCACTTCTCCTAAACCTAGGTTGGCCGTGGCCACCATTAACAAGTTCTTATCAATTTTCCTTGCTTGTGGCGAACCTCATAGCTTATCAAGCTTCCACGCTTGTGGCGCTTCCCCCTTCTAATCTTTTCCATTTCCCTCACCAAAACAACCCCAAATTCCCACAATTCACCAAAAACGAATTACATTTTAAAAAGCTCAAGACTTCAAGCTAAAACGATCCTAATTCTAAGGCAGCCCCCTAGAGGTTGTCATCAAAAATTTCATTATTTTCTCCTATTTTATCATGCAAACATATCATAACTCTCCTAGGGATGTTGCCCGACACATTTGTGGCCTAATGGAGAATTGTAAAATGTCAGTTTTGTTTTTTTGTAAATATAATGTGATGTTTCTGTACAAATTATTGCTTTTTTATAATATTTAATTTGAAAAGTGAAAAATAAAAAATAAAAAGTAAAATTATTGATGAGAAACAATATTTTTTTGTAAATATAATATTTAATTTGTAAATATAATATTTTTTTGGTATAATGAAAATAAGAAACAAGGGAGAGATCTCAAATAAGGATTGACAAGCACTTGGAACAAAGAGAACCAATCTCAGCCATGTAATCAGCAACCGAATTAGCCTCTCTAATAACAAACTTCATGCCGACTACCCACTCAGGATTCAACTAAGATAGAACATTGTTGGCCACAGTCAAAATGCGAGTAATCCGAATTTGAATATCCTCAAAGATAATTTGAACAGCTTTGAGGCGGTCACTCTCTATAATTATTTTCCTGAAACCCATGTTCCACGTCAAAGATAAATCATGCTCCATTGCTAAAATTTCTACTAAAATAGAAGATCATTTTCTAAAGTTAGCTGAAAAACTAACCATCCAACGACTTCTGTTATCTCGAATAACACATCCCCTCCCATTATACAAGAGCTGCTGATACAATTACCTTCGATATTAAATTTGAAAAAACTCATCTCCAAAATTATTGATGAGATTGAATATAAATAAAAGCCTTCTGAATCAAATTAGTCATAAAGATCGATCTAGCATTTGATAGATTTGTATACTTCAGAATTGACACTAAGTCAATAACCAAATTCACCACCAAACATAGTAGATCAATTAACACACACATATAATATATATATATATTATTCGAGAAAAAAATATTTGATTAAAAAATAAGTTATATCCTTTATTTACTAAAATCATGACATGTGTCATATTTAATCATTTTAAAAAAAAAGACATTTTTAAAAACTAAAAGAATAGAAAACAATCATGATTTCAGTTGGAGGATATAATTTATCTCCTCATATCTATTTACTAAAATTATGACATGTGTCATATTTAATCATTTTAAAAAAAATAATTTTAAAAACTAAAAGAATAGAAAACAATCACGATTTCAGTTGGAGGATATAATTTATCTTCTCATATGAGGAAATATTGTATTCTTATATTATTTTATCTTAAACTCATGTTTCAAGTTCGAGTTCAACAATAATTCTATCCAACTCCAACAATATTTAGGGTTTGTTTGCAAGTTGAATTTTGGAAGAGAATAAATGAAAAATTGAAAGTTTGTGAGCCATGAATACATTCGTGAGATGACTCCAAACCTTCTCTTTTCTTTCATCCCTTCAAAAATTAAACTCATAAATATACCATTTAAGTAAATATATGATATAGAAAGCAATAAAACTGATTCAAATATTGTGCATTTGTGTGATGATTATAAGAAACAAAAAATCATAAATAGTTTCGACAAGGAATGGTTTTGTAAGCACACAAGTGCCTGGGTCCTAGCAGTGGCCAAATCAGCTAAAATTAATAATGAAGGACTCAGAAGGACATATAGTGAATGATGTCAAACAAATCATTGTGGGTCTCATAATTCTTTGTCCTCTCATTCATTCATTTTTTCTAGGACTCATGTCCCTTGCTTCTCAAAACAAGAAGGGTCCTGACAGAGAATGTTGGAAATTACTAATTTTGGAAGGGGATTTTGGGATTGTTTTTTTTTTTGTTATCAGATGTTTCATTTGATCTCATTTATTTATTAGTTTATAATTTTCTCTACCTTCTAGTGTATGAATTGAATATTAATTTGCATAGAAGTGAAGCATCTTTTGTTCTATTGAATAAGTGGTGAACCAACTTTATAAAATGAATATTGGGGTGCATTAATCTTTCAAATTTTAAATGAGAAGTTGTGTTGAAATATTACTACTTCTAAAAAAATCAAAATTAATAATTTTAAACTTAATTAAGAAATTATGTTGGTTCAAATATTACTTCTAAAAATCAATTTTTTAAAATTAATTTCAAAAGTTTTATTAGGCCAACACACCACTCCTGAGTAATCCAAATTTCTTAGTTCTAAGTGAGAAATGTGTGCAACTTCTTAATGAAATATTTTAAATTTATAGATAAATATCTATATCTATATTATATATAAAGGCAAAATATAGTGTAATTTTCATTTTAAAAAGATTTATATTATATATTTTAAAATGTATGTATTATAATTTATGCATTTTATACATTTTCAGTATATCATTCATATTTAATTATTATTGAATATTAAAAAAATACAAATAAATGATAAATAATATAAATAAATATTTACACTGTAATAATGCATATATATTATACTCCCATTATATTAATATTATATATTAATACGAGTTATGCACGTGTATGATTAATCATTTTTATTTGAGAAGAGTCCTGTAAATGCGCAATTAATACTTTAGAGTAATTTTGGTTGATAGTTAAAGCTCTGAATAATATAATGATTTGGACTTATCATTGAATAAGCAAATTACTTTTGACCTTCGGATTACATAGCATGTACTACAGCACTAGTTCGCATGCTAGGAGGCAATTTTCACTTAATGTGGATGTAAAATTACATTATGATACATCTAAAAATAAAAAAAATTCACAATAATCATCTCTTGTATTTATGATATGTGTTATATTTAACTATTTTATATAAAAATATTTCAAAAAACTAAAAATTAGAATAAATATCATAATTTTAGCAGTTGAATGAGATAACTTATATCTAGGCTGACAAAAAACTCGATCCGTGAAAATGCAATAGGTATTCACAATAATAACTTTTAGATAAGAACGAGTTTTATGATACCCACAAATTTATAAATTTAGTTTTTAATTAAATTTTTATATATATTATAGTTTTTTATTATTATTTTAAGATTATATATCATTATGATTTATTACTATTTCATAATAAATTACACATATTTGACTATAATTATAAATATCACATTATTTATGTAATAATTATTTTTACATATTTAATTATTAAAGTTATATAAATATATAATAAAAATTAAAAACTCGTTAGATACTCGTAAATACTTGTTATCTGTATAGTATCCATAAATATTATGGATTTGAGAACGAGAAAGTACTACTTACGTCCACGGTTGACATTCCTACTTATATCATCATATTAGTAGTTACTTTATTATGTAAAACTAAATAAAAGTTGAGAATCTTTTAGTATTATAATACATTAAATTTTAATGACAAGATAATTTTATTCACAGAAATCACAATTAATCTTTTTCATTGTCTTCAGGGGTTTGATTTTCTTTTTTTTATTTATTCCCCATCCATGCAAATAATGTCCAAGTTGGCCCTAAATATACATATATTTCTTACATTATATATGATATATGACAATGTATGTAAGACTCCTGCTTAATAAGATATGAGGAGAGGCACAACTAATATTAAATAAGTGGAGAAGATATTTGGAGAAACTATATTATTTAATCAGTTTCTTTAGCATGAGATATTCACAAGCAACTTTATTGCACTAATATGTACTAGTTTTTGTGTTATCAAAATTTTCCATTTAATTTTGGAGAAAAGAAAATTCAACCTAATGATAAACAAATTGACACATTGATGTTGCACTGCATGCATATCTGGCCTCAGAAATCATACTCCTGATTCTTCAGTTATAGTACCATAAGAGTGGGACACTAGAAGAATAATATAAAGGGTAAATATAAAGTCTACCTTTCCTTCATTCATGTAGTGTTTTAGCATAAAACACATTTTGTTACATACACCACCTACTTCACCCACTTGAAACTAGCCAAAGTTATTTTGATCTATGTTATAGAGCCATTTATTATTGAAATTAAACAACTATATATATTTGTTATTGTTTTATGACCAAATGAAAGTGATCTTAACATGATAACTTTGGGGTGTAGTGGTCCAAAGAATGAGAAGATGCAGAAGAATCTAAGTACACAGCTAGCTGTTGCTGTAAGGAGTATTCAGTGGAGTTATGGGATTTTCTGGGCATCTTCAACCTCCCAACAAGGGTACAAAAACACACATCTTTAGAGTTTTGTTATATTAAGTCTTCTCTAGTATAATATTTGTTTTCTCTTGACTTCATTGCTCTCCTTTCTTGGTTCAGGTTATAGTTGAATCTTAAAGGTTTGGTAATTGTGATGATTTTTGAATCTTATGTGAAAATGAACATCATCTGTATGACAACTTTTGAGACTTACATATTTCAATATTCATGCAACATAAAAATAATGATATGATGCATGAGTTTTTATTTTTGTTGATAAATATGTTTTCTCACCTAGTGGGATAAATGTTTGGTTATTGTTCATAATTACATTTTGAAAATTCTGTGTCAGAACTAATGGTTGAGTTTTATAATGGTGGATTTAAGGGATGAACTAATCTTGAGTTATAAAAAGAAAGAATGTAAATTTGTTCTACAAACTTGGACAGGAGAATGAAAATTTAAAATGGAGCTAAACAAATGTAAATTGGAAACCTGATGCATTTTCATTATATGTAATAATGATATTAAAATAAGGAACAAGCTTTATGTATTGTATGCATATATGTAATGTTACTATCTATTTCGGAAATAAGTCTCACATCGTCTGTCCGGTTCTCCTTGGAATGGTTTAAATACCTATTGGACTAATCGTCTCATTACCAATTGATTTTGAGATGGAACCTCAACATGGTATTAGAGCCGAAACCCAACTTCTTTCCTATTGTCATGGTCCAATAAAAAGCAACCTTTCACCTAGTCCAACATATTTTTCTGGAGCGGGCATGTCAGAAAGTAAATCTCAGATCCCCGTTCTCCTACCCATGGTTTAAATACCTATAGTACATGGTTTAATTAAATACCTTAACACTACTTACTCTTATGTAATGTGAATCATGTGATGAACAGATTACTGGAATGGAAGGATGGATACTATAATGGAGACATAAAGACAAGGAAGACAGTTCGAAGCATGATTGAAAATAAGGGTGATCAAATAGGCCTACAAAGGAGTGAACAACTGAGAGAATTATACAAGTTTCTTCTTGTAGGTGAATCTGATCCACAAACTAAAAGACCTTCTGATGCATTATCACCAGAGGATCTTTCTGACTCTGAGTGGTATTACTTGGTTTGCATGTCCTTTGTATTCAATCCTAATAGAAGGTACCATGATCTCATCTCATTCAACTCTTCTTCATTTTTTGTTAATTCCTTAATATATGTTTTTTTAAGTATGTTTCAACATTGTAGAGTATTCTTTTTCTTGTGACAGTTTACCTGGAAGAGCACTAGAAATTGGTGAAACAATTTGGTTATGCAATGCTCAACATGCAGATAATAAAGTTTTCTCTCGTTCTTTGCTAGCAAAGGTTAGATTTTACCTATACATTTATTTTTGTTTATTTATTTATTGGTGAGCTTGGCGCAATGATAAGGTGGTCACAGGTTCAAATCCTGCAGACAGCTTTTTCGCTTGTTGAGTAAGACTTTGTACATCTACCATCCTCAGACCCCACTAGGTGGAGCTTCGTATACTGAGCTGCCCTTTTTTCCATATAACATATCCCTGAAGTGATAGCTAGATGATTTTTTCAAGATATATAGAAAACTGACTTTCTTTATCTTTATAACAACTCTTTCATTGGACATGGGCTTCAATTGATGTTCTCAGAGTGCCTCAATCCAGGTATGAAAATCTTAGTAGAGAATAGACATTACAAATTGTAGAGCCTTTTCTATATAAGGCTATAGTTTCTTCCCTACACATAATATGCAACCAAATCAGAAAACATGTTAATTTTCACAGTAGAAGTTCTTCATGTCTTCTCAACCAAAAAGTTGATAAATATCATTGATATTAATGTTCATACTGTGTTAATACTTATTTTCCAGACTGTGGTGTGTTTTCCCTATCTTGAAGGCGTTATCGAGATCGGAACAACTGAACTGGTAATCAATTCTCCTTTTCCATTGTTTTCTTCTTCCACAAATTACTTTCTTTGCCTTATAAATCTCATTTATCCATATGAAGAAATGAAGGAGATAACTTGTGTTAATAGTAAATATATTTTCTCTTTGTTTTGTTACTTATTGAAGGAACCAGAGGATCCTAACCTCATTCACCATGTCAAGGCTTGCTTCTTAGAAATCTCAAAGCCTATTTGTTCTGATAAACTTTCCTCTGCCCTTAATAAACCAGAAGATGATGATGAATATCCAACATACACCAAGCATGACCATGAGATATTAGATACAGTGGTTGTAAAAGAAGTGCAAGAAGAGAAAAATGAATATTCTCCTGATGGATTTTCCAATGGTTGTGAGAACCATTTCAGGTTGCAAAAATCCATAATTGAAGGCATCAATGATGGGTCTTCTCAAGTTCAACTCATTGACTATGACTTAAGCAATGATTCATTAGATTCATTGAGTTCTTATGATTGCATGCAAGAAGCTTCTGAGAACCAAAATGTTAGCCAAATTCAACTAAGGGAACTTGAAAGTTCTGATGAAGAATTGTACTATACAAGAACTCTATGTGCTGTTTTAGGAAATTCAGCTACATTAAGACACAATCCTAGTTTCTCTAATTGTAAATCAAGTTTTGTGAAATGGAAAAAAGGAGTAAATTCTGAAAGGAAAGGGCCAAGGTTGGACCAAAGCATGCTAAAGAAGAGTTTGTTTGTTGTCCCTTTTATGGATAGAAGTTGCTTCTCTCTCAAGTCACAAAAAGAAAATGTATTTTCTTACAAAAATAGAGAAACTACAAATTGTCAGGTTCTTAAGTCTGTGGTCCCTTCTTCTATAAGCAAGGTATATACTTATCATTTGATAAAATTAATGTTACCATTGGATGTGTGAGACATCACTTATGTTGTTGGAAAGTGCATGCTACAATGCTATTGTCAATGGATCATTTCTTTCCCAACACATTTCACCTAGAACCTTTAGCTATTTAATATAAGCCCAAATTTGATTTCTGTATTTGTTACACCTCTAACATGAAACCTTTTTTTTTTCTTTCTAAAATTTGATTTATGTATATGATAGTAATAGCATAGTTTAAACTCAGCCATGGTTTACAGCTCTACTACTAATACCTTATTGACCATTTTTATTTATTTATAATTGAGACTCACTCTAAACCCTAGATCATGGAGTTGAGGCTCGGCGGTAAGATTGTTTGCTTGTAAACTTGTTTGCCCTCAATTAGTGGTAAGATTGTTTGTCATGCGACCTGGAGGTCATGGTTCAAATCCTGAAAACAACTTCTTTGCTTATGAGAATAAGTTTGTGTACATTTACCTTCTCTAAATACCACTAGGTAGAGCCTCGTGCATTGTATGGACATTTTTTTCATGATGCCACTTTGTAAATATTGAAATATTTTCTAACACCATGACTTGCTAAACATATCTAGGTGGACAAAATTTCAATCCTTGGTGAAATAATCAAATACTTGAAAGAGCTTGAGGCAAGAGTGAAAGAGCTAGAATCTTACATGGACATTTCAGATTCTGCAGCAAGAAGCAGAAAAAAATGTCAAGATGTGCTAGAGCAGATATCAGATAACTATGGAGCTAGAAAGATTTACAAGGGAATGAAACCTTTGAAGAATAAGAGAAAGGCTTGTGATATAGGTCAGAAAGACACAGAGATAGAAATAATGTTTAATGAAGAAGCTAAGCCATTGGATGTGAAAGTTGACAAGAAGGAAGAAGAAGTTATGATTGAGATGAAATGTATTTATAGAGAATACATATTGCATGATATTATGGATGCCATAAACAATCTGTATTTAGATGCACACACAGTTGAATCATCAACAGTTGATGGTGTTCTCAAGTTGGCACTTAAAGCTAAGGTTTGTCATTCTAATTTGTTTCAAATTCTCATGCTACTCCTTGAAGGATATAATGCTATTTTCCTACTCTTTATATGATATAATTGTGGGGTCTGGGTGTGAGAAGAAAGTAAAAATCTCTTACACCGTCAATTTACATAATTTTCTCAATGAATATTGTATTTACACCCAAATATTTGTGACAATTTGAATCAATTAAAAACACTCAATAGGCATATGGATGTGCTAAAGCATGTAATATCTTGGCAGAGCTCTCAGGATGTAGATACAATTGATGAATCCTATTAACAAATTCTCTTGTCTTTTTTCTATTGTTTTTTATGGCCAATTTTGTGCAACGGTCGCTTTCGTACTAAAGCTCCTTCCAAATTTCTAAGTATTCTTGATGGCTGAAATAAAGTTCACATTTTGTGTTTTTTCCTTTAAAAGTAGTGTACTCTTGTAGAATATGTGATTATTCCTTTTTCATTAAACTCAATTTTAGACAATAATAAATTATGGAAATTGCTTATTGTTGATTTTGCATAATGTGTTAAAAATCCACCTTGTTCACCATTTTTTCTGGTTTAGTCCCTTGAAGGGATGACATGAGTATGCTAATTTTAGGTTAGGACATCATCAAAATATCCTAGATTATTGTAGTGGTTTCTGAATAACTTTAGAAAGTCTTATTTGAAATTCAGTTTGTGTAATACTTGTCCACTCCCTTCAAACATTGTTGTGACTTTTAGAACTTTGTTTCAGTTTCGAGGAGCAGCAACAGCACCATCAAGGATGATCAAAGAAGCACTTTGGAAAGTTTCTGGAAATATTTGAGTTGTTTATTTGTATTTTGGGTGTTAAATCTATGCACGGGTGAGTATAAAAATTTATACATAATCATTAATCAATATATTTTCTACCATTCAATTCAATTGTATTACTTTATACTCAAATATGAATGAAAATGATAGTGTAAGAAACTCTTGTGTACAGTGCATACGTTTTTTCTCTTTATTTTTATTGCATGTAGTAAATATTTCAGATTATGTTTGTATATCTAGAACTTTGATTTGCTTTCTTACTATATGAACCTTAATTGCTAACTTGTGGAGTTATAAGAATTAAGGCCCTACATTACTAATTTTGACCTTAACTGCTGACTTGTTGGACGCAAATACAGTTTGGTTTCCATATCTTTTGACTTCATTATCACTAATCTTGCCAATTTCATGTGATATATTACAAAATAGTATACCTACATTACTAGATTTTGTTATTGCATACCAATGGTTCAAGTGGCACGGAAGGGGATCATCTCTCTTTAACGGTGTCTATTTCCTGTCCAAACCAATCATAGACTAACGTGTGGATAAAATAAACATTTTAAAAGCAAAAAGTAATAAAATGAAGCACTCTCATTGACTTGGGACGTGAAGTGGAAACCATTTGGGACATGTGATCTCCATCCCAAGTGGTACATGCTTGATTCCGCTTAAGCAAGGTCTCGGGTTTGAGTATCGTGGATAGAAAAAATACTTGCTGAGAGGGTTAGCCCTACATACATGTGCCCGGTTCGGATAAGATTTCCTCCCGTACGAAGAAAGATACACGTGAGAAATAAAAAAAATTCAATTATTGCATGAGGGGAGAATCCTTTATAGCTTGTTAGGAATCATTATTTGTATCTTTTAAAGAAGAAAAATACAATGGCATTAGTTTGTATATTTTGCATTCTCTGCCTTGAAAATTTCTAAATGTTTAAGGTAGTAGCATGAGAGTGTTTTTCTTCTGGAAAAAATCTTAATAGTTACCTTAAGGCAGCATGTGAAAGTTTCTTTTCTTATCAAACTTTGATTTTAGTCCATTGTCTTTTTTATTTTAGTTTTTACTTTTTCTGCAATTATGTTAACACTTTCCATTCAAAACTAATGTTATTGACCAATTAAAAAACATTCAGAAAATGTAAGGACTAAAACCATAGAAATAAAAGTTTAGAGACTAAAATTAAAATTCGATACTTTTATGGGGATAGAAAAAATATTTAAACTTTTTAAAAAGCCCACATGTTACCGTAAATTAATGTCAACAACCAAAAAACACACACATGTAGCACAAAACATGAGCCAAAATTGAAAACAATTGAGAAATATGGAAGAATAGCAAATTTCTTGAACGGGGAATGAGGGATTACAGGAACACATTTTCGGTCTCAAAAAATGTATTATTGTGTGTGCCACTCATTTATGATTGATTGGAAATATATATTTAAATTAAAAATTTAATAGCTAAATATTTTTTTGATCAATCATAAATAGTAGCACATAGAGTTATACACTTTTAATACTGAAGATGTTATCCCAATTATGGATGAGGAAAGATAAAATTGAAATGAACAAGTGGGGGAAATAAATGAGAAATCGTAAAGTGATTATGTTGGACATATAAGTCTAAATTGATAATCTAGTTCTTTGGACACATAAGCCTTTAGATGCATTGTCAATATGAATGACTTTGCTTATTGGATGTACTTTTTTGGGGACATAAATCCAACATATTTATATTTTAAGTATTGTATATAGTGTTTATCATATAAGCCAATTTAACTATAAACACTATAACACATACATATGTATAAGAGTGAGTAGGATCTGACTCTATCTATTTATTCGACTTGATTCAATCATGATCACACCCAATAGAATCAGGTCTCATCAGGTCTAGGTTTAAGTTCAAAAATTAGACTTAGTCAATATTTATAGTCAGGTATGGAATAAATATGACCCGACTCACACCTGTCTTATGGTTACTCCTTATCATATTTGTATGTGTCTCTATTTAATTATGTATACATATTTGGAAAATGATAAAATGACAAACATATTTTTTTCCTCAAATCTTTAAACATGCACAACCAAAATTATCACAATCTGTATATAAACTCAACTAAAACCTGCATCCCACATACATCAGTTTATAAACTACAAACTGTAAATTGTATCTTTCAAACTAAAAAGTATCACAATCACGCGACTGAAAATTATAGAAGATATTGAAAATTTCAGAATAATTTAAACTGTCAAGTGTCAACATAAGCTGAAGTGTCCTTCACTCTCGTAGTAATAGTCCTTCACTATCCAGAAGAATTAAACAATGAAAAAAAGGTAAGGAATAAAGATCATATGATAAGTGATGTGAATATGTTGTGTGAGCTTGTAGGTAATGATATGTACTTATTCAACTATTCTTCATATATAACTATAAGGGACGAGACAGACCCAGACATAAACCCAAACTCATCTTTTTTTGACGATGAGTCTATCCCTTTTAATCGGGTCTGTCATTTTTTATTTATTTAAACGGGTCAGACCCGTCCCTAACTCATCGGGTTGAAATGGGTATACGGGCAGGCCGAATCTTACTCACCCCTAATTTTATCAAAGATAAACGTATGATTGGATATTGAAATAGAGATTTCAAATTGATACAAACACACCTCATTATAATAAAAAACATGTTATATCTTTATAGTTGAATCATATCATATATCATCTATACTATACAAATTTAATCATTTGTATACATTCAAAATCCCAGGAATTAGATAACGTTCATTACAGAACCATTTTCGCTCAAACAAAAAGGATGATAAGAAGCTTGCTTCAGTTTCCTACCTACTTGGTTGGTTCCTTTTCTAATTTTAATAATGACTGAGTTAAGTGAATTTATGGTCCTCACCTACAATATGAGGGGCTTTTAATATGGATTTTACTTCTGTTGTTAGGGAACCGGTAAGGCAACACAATATACTTTAGTTGTTTATGACACACATGTTGTTTCTTGAAGACATCAATTTTCAAAAAGGTTTGGGTAGAAGGTTTAGGAAGTTCATAGACATTCAGATAATTGAGCTATGAAAAAATCCGAAATATTTTCTTCCCCTTTCGTCTTTTTTAAAACTCAACTCTCAAACAAATGCTTAATGTTAAGATATGACTAATCTAACTTAGAAAGTGTGTTGCTCCACGGTGGGTTAGTCTTAATGGGGAAGACTGGCTAATTTGACAACAAAATATTTTAATGTTTTAAGGATTTTTTGGTGTTCCAAATTAGGAGAAACTGTTGGGAATGCTTGAAATATGTTATTGTATTAGTCTCACATTGTGTAGTATTGGAATAGAGTAGAGCAATCAATGTTATATATTGGACTCAAGTCCCTTGTTATAATGTGCACCAGATATAAACATCTAATAGAAATACCCCATGGGCAGGGCATGTGGGCCCATAGGTGTGCTAGGGTTTGTAATCCTTATTCTCTAATAATATCTTGGTAGCCGCTCAGCGCTCCCGGAGACGTAGGCACAATTGGCCGAACCCCGTTAACAAATTCTCTTGTTTCTTCTCTTCTATTTACTCGTATGTCCTTTATAAGGCGTGATGGCTAGACAAGGTGCATCAAAGGTAATGGCAAAGATAGAGTAGATGAGTTGAAGAATAAGGAAACATGGTAGAATTGTGGTGTGGGCGTTGTATATGTTGATCCAGAATCCCAGAAATTCATGTACTGGATTAGGATCAAGGTGGAGATAGAGACTCATGTGTTGAGTTTGACCCAGAGATAGGTGCTATAGAGACTCATGTGTTGAGTTTGACCTAGAGACAGGTGCTGACAATATCTCTCTAGATGTTGAGATAATGTTCTCATTTAAGATGAGAAGTGGAATATCCTAATGACATGTCAGAGATGTCATAGTGAAGGATGTTAATTGTTAGCAGATGCACAAAAGCACAGAGGCGCTGACTGACTTTGATGTAGGGTGTAACATGGGCATTGGCTTTGATGCAAGTTGTAACACGAGTATTGTTAGAGATGCAGGGGTGTAACATGGGCATTGACTTGGATGCAAGGATATGACACATACATTAGTTAGCATTGACGCAGGGTGTGCGCTGTGGGTATACTCCTTATGGTGGAGTATGATAGTTCTTTTGAACTAGGATTGTCGGAGTAGACAATGGTGGTAGCGATTGAGGCTTTCCAAGGAAGCTCCAAGGTTCAGTTTGACTGAGTATTGAAGAGGACGATTGTTGGTGAACNTTATTTCAATCAAGGTGGAGATTGTTGGGAATGCTTGAAATATGTTATTGTATTAGTCTCACATTGTGTAGTATTGGAATAGAGTAGAGCAATCAATGTTATATATTGGACTCAAGTCCCTTGTTATAATGTGCACCAGATATAAACACCTAATAGAAATACCCCATGGGCAGGTGGGCCCATAGGTGTGCTAGGGTTTGTAATCCTTATCTCTAATAATATCTTGGTAGCCGCTCAGCGCTCCCGGGGACGTAGGCACAATTGGCCGAACCCCGTTAACAAATTCTCTTGTTTCTTCTCTTCTATTTACTCGTATGTCCTTTATTTGATTGCTTGTGGCCAACACTGCGCAACGATCGCTTCCGCTGCACCAATAGAAGCAAATTGAAAATAAATAAAACTTTTCAAACCACCTTCAAACGGAAAAATAAATGATAAATCTACAAAATAAAAGTATATAGGATGTTTTCAACGAAATGCTCTATTATACTGTTTTGTGTCACTATATGTACCGTACAATATTATTAGCCAGAAAAATATTTAACAATTGTAATTTTAATTTCAATATTTGTTTTTCAACTAATCAGAAATGAGGATACATAGAGTGATACGAAAAATGAGAAAATGGATGTGCTCAATGTTTCAATTATTTATATTCTATTATGTTAATTTCATCCAAACAAATAAATCCTAGTCAAAGGTCCAAATACAAGATATTAGTACTAAATTTAAAAAAAAATGTTGAAATACTACTTAAAAAAGACACAAAGAAAAACTTAAACCAACTGTATATAATAATAATTTAGGTGCTATTTTTAGGTACTTAATTTTTAATAAAGATATAATATAGAAAATCAAATATAATATCAACAAAACTTAAAAGTTAGTGGATGATGGAATTTTTAAGTATAAATAAAAGTCCAATTTGTATAAAAATGTAAGTTTTATTGGAAGAGACATCTGCTACACTAATATCGGCATTTTAACATGAATTAACCTTTATATGCAACCAAAATTATACAATATAATATTTTGTATACATATTTTATTTTCACTAGTAAACGGTTACCCTTCTGATTTTTTATTTGAAAACAAAAAAGATTAACTTGAATTAATCATGAAATTCAAAATAAGAAAAGAATATAATATTTGTATTATTAATATAATATAAAGATTTACACATATTCAATACATCATCTATTTATATTATTTTTCAAGAGTAAATAATAATTAAAAATAAATCTAATAAAAATATGGTTGGGATGGGGGAGAATTGAACACACATGGAGTATGTGGAGCACATTTATTTTGTCACAATTTTATGTCATTTCATGTGCTAGAAGATGTTATTGATATAAAAAATATAAAATAATTATAATTTTAACTTAAATAATTTTTTCCAAGTAATCAGAGTTGATGATACATAAAGTAATACAAAAAATGGGAAAATAAATATGGTTACTTAAGCCACCATGTTATAAAAGGAAGAACATCTGCTGTCCCATAAAAGTGTATCACTCCATATGCCATTATTTATGATTGGTAAAAAAATACTTAATAATTACTTTTTTAACTTAAATGTATTTTTTTATAACTAATCACATGGAATGATACACTTTGTGGTAGAACAAATGTCCTCCCATTATAAAGTCATGCAAGCAATCGCCTACCACACCACACCACGTGAGAGCCTAACTTTTCATCCGAAATTCCCATACACCCTCATTAAAACGCATCACTATTGGTTGAACCTCCACGTGTCAACTCCTTAACCCTACACTACCCCACACTGGATTCCACAGTATATATATCTCTTAAGAGCTTGCGATAGTTTTTCAGAAAACCGAATTCTCTCCGTAAAGTTGAGATCACTGAATTCTCTCTGAGAAATGGAAAAGGAGAAAGGTAACTAAATAAAAAATGAAAATGCTCTGTTTGGATACTGAGAAAATTAAATTAATGGCGTTTTCTTTGCTTTTCTCAGCAACCAAAAGCGAGAATGAGGAATTTAATAGCTAACAACTTTTTTTTTGGTTCTTTGTTTATTTTTTATTTTGATTTGTGTGAGTTTGTGAAATGATTTTTGTTTTGTTTCGTTTGATGTTTGCAGTGATTGAGTTTTTCGGATGCGTTCCTCTACTACAGAGGCTTCCTAGCGCATCTCTCAGGAAGGTATCTGAGCTCGTGGTTTTCAAACACTATGGTACTTATTCTAGATTTTAGAATATAATGTTTTAAATTGCGATTGTAGTAGTAGAAATTGTGGATAATTATACGAGACCCGGTTACAATGCAGTGTGGATAGTTCAAAATCGCAATATTGTGCTTGCAATAGTAGTTGAGCATCACAATTTTAAAGTATGTTGAAAACTTTATCGAAAATATGTTGGGAGATTTGTTCTTGTATGAGTCTCAGTGCAACGGTAGGTTGCTTGCCTTGTGACTTGGAGGTCATGAGTTCAAATCCTGAAAAAACAACCTATTCGCTTGTGATAGTGAGGCTGCATATATCTACCTTTCACGAACCCACTAGATGGAAGCCTCGTATACCATCGCTTTTTTATTTAGTTTTTGTGTTACATCTCATTCCTATCATCGTGTGCTAGTTAATAGAGTACATAGTAGTATGCGAATTTGAAACTTCTAATTTTAGTATTTAGAACTGCCACAATCAATTGGAAGATACATGCATTAATGTTTTGAATTCTCAATTGATGGGTTGTTTTGTAGAGCAAGGAGAGTATGTTGTTCGAGAGGGTGAACCCGGGGATGGCATGTACTTCATATGGGAAGGACAGGTATGATTATGTTTTAATGTAACAGGCCTTTGATAAACAAAAACCACACAACTAGGTTTCATACTTTCATTGCATTGCTTGTGAATTTTGTAGGTTTTTTTTAATATAATGCTGCACTGACCTATAGGCAAATTTATTAATGACTTAGAATTGGAGAGAGCCTCTATTGCCACTCTTATTTGTCTATTGCACTCATCTCCAACTAATTTTTTTCACCTTTTCCTATGATGTCTTATATTAAAGAGTTGAGTGAACTTAGTTATCTATTGTCACTTAGCCACTTCTATACCTATTCACATTTCTGAAAGATCTAAATAATATTTCCCTATCTCCAGCTATTGCACATTATTTTTCTTCTTTCTTTCCTATTTCCCTTCCAAACAGAAAAATCATGTTCATCCTGAGTTTTGGTTTTATCCCAATGATGAAGAGTTGCTCCTTCATTACCTTGACAATATGATCCCATATGAGGAAGTTTTGAAGGGTACCTTGGAGGAAATCGAGTGGCAAACATGAAAGTCATGACTGAATCCTGGTACAGACACGTGCGCACATACACATTATCTTCCTTGCTTGATCTTGTTATTTTTAGCTTGTCCTTGAAAAATCTTCGTTTCATACTGCACAAAGCCTCTTCTATTTGGTTTACCATATTAAGATTATCCTCCTTTCCTTTTTGTTGCTTATCTTTTGTCTAATGAATATATAAATCACATAAGCTACTTCACATTCACAAAAAGTGTATAGTTTAATCCCTGTCTTCTTAGAGACACGGTGTCTCCACCTGTGGTACTGGCTTCATAAACTTGCTCAAATAACCTATGCAAAACAATTTGGAAATTTAGAGTACATAAGCACAGAAAGTAGGGTCTGGTACTACACATCGAAAACCAAAATTGAATTTATATATTTTCTGCAGCAATCTTTATATTTGAAATTAATTACTGTAATTTTAATCAGAAATTTGGATAGGTGTTGAGTCTCATCAACCACTGTTTACTATTTAGTGAAGTGCATTATAGAAAATGAGAAAAAAAGTTTGTTGGAAAAAGTGGCAATAGACTAATTGGGTGAGTTGTTATACTTGTAATGATTATTTTTATCGTCTTGTTTTTGGGGTTTTCAAGGTATTACATGCATTAAATTTTAATTTAATACTTTCTATTTTAATTCCTTAACAGGGGAACTTATTATCATTTACCCTTTTATGTAGCATTAAATTTCACATTGTTGATCCATATAATAGAACATTATGGCGTCATTAGATCCATGTAGCTGACCCTACATCGTGGGACTAAGGCTTGGTTGTTGTAGTACATAGCACTAAATTTGGAAATTTCCTTGCTCGCAGGCTGAAGTTGTTGGATCTTTAAGCGTCAATGATGAAAATCATCGAGAGTTTCAATTGAAAAGATATGACTACTTTGGTTGTGGTAGTAAACTTAACTGTTACTCTTGTACTAAGAAGTATTTTCCTTTGCTTTTCATAAGCCAGATAAGTTTGGATATTTCAATCTTATGTTGTGAGGGATGTACCCATGTTAGGTCCATAAAAGACCATTGCTTTTGGTGCTCAATGATTCACTTGTATTATGAGTAGGTGGTTCGATCCATTTCATTCTTATCTTCATAGTAAACTGATGAGGGTAAGCGGAGCAATAGGTTGAATTATTAATATAAAGAAGAGGGATTTGAAATGATACAAATTCCTCTTAATTTTGTTGTGCTTGTCTAGAATTTTGTGTCATCACAATTTGGCTTTTCTTTTTCTTCTTCTTATGTTCAATACTTCAATGGAAATATGTCAATTAGTTCAAAGTTATCGAACTACATTTGTGTGCTTTTAATGCTTAGAAACATATGTCTCTCAGGGACATGGTTGCTTAAGGTTAGCAGGAAAGGGTCTGAGAAGTTTCTAGGTTTCATAATTTCATGAGTGCTTCATTTTCTGTACTATTATTTCTTGCTTCCACAAATAAGTAGAAATTTGTCCCCCACTTGTCATGTTTTTCTCTCTTTTAACATTGTTTTGGCCAAATTGGATATTCAATCATCAATTACACCTATGATCTTGTTCAAAACTCTTGTGCATAAGCTTTTATTTTGTCTTGAGTTTTGTTTTGTCATTAAAGACATGAGAGATATTCCATTCTCTACATAAACTATAATCGCATGTGAATAATGTCAACTCACAACTTGCAGGTTTGTCAAACACAGTTCACCCAGCACATGTTGTCGCTATGTGTAAGGTGCCCATTTAGTTACTTGTCCTACTGTTTTCCAATGTCAACACCTCAGGTTGAGTGTACATGTACCTTGGATACAACACTTAGATGAAATGGATTATTTACAACTATAATGACTTTTATTGTTTGCTGTTGTAGCTGACATGCTTAGTGCTGCCCCATGAGCACTTGGCTATGCTGCAGTCAGAGTCTATCTGGATGTGCTCACCACCTGTAGATGATATATTGCATTTGGAACCTATGCCACACTTAGTATGTCATTAAATTGAATATTGGTTTCTTCTAGTTGAAGTGCTTAACTGCTTATATAATTAAGCTTTTATGGACTGATTATTTGTACAATAAAAGAACACCTTTTATGTTTCTAGATAAGAACCTGTGCCCACTTATATTATTATACTTCTTTTTACCTTCTTAGATCTCCCCACAACTTGTGTAAATGACTCTTAGAAAAGACATGCACATGATGAAAGCTAAGAAATTAAGAAGGAAGGGAAAATGGGGAAAGATGATACAGTGCTTTAAATATCTTTGGATATGGATAGATATATGATTGCTAATTGAGAAGGGTAAAAAGAACTAGTCAGATGCAGTGGGCCTGGTTCCCTGATGTATGGTGTATATTTGTTAGTAGGTTTTAACATGCTTCATACCCTAGAATTCAGCCTTATAACTTTTGTTATTTCTCTTTGGAAGGAAGATATCTTCCAAGGAGTCACCCTTCCAGGTTCTCCACATTTTGGGAAGGTATTTGGGGGACAGTTGATTGGACAGGTATGATAAAACTGCTTTATCTTCATATTCAAGCATGCTACTCATGTCAGTAGCAACTTCTAGACAAGACCGCTTATGAGATAATATCTAACATGCAGGCACTTGTTGCAGCATCAAAATCTGTTGACCACCTTAAGGTTGTTCATAGTTTTCATGCCTACTTCATTCTTGCTGGGGATTTGAACGGTAAGCATGTTTAGTCACTTAAATTTTCCTGAAAATCTCTGATGTACCTTTTCTCTCTGTTTATTTTTACTTCTTTTCCTAAGATCAGATGTGTGTACTTCTACATCAGCACAAACTAGGAAACTCGAAAGATCCATTTTCTATTTTAGGTCCACCCGTTAAATAAATTGTTTAGGCATTATTTTTTGTCTACCCATTTACATATGATTTGTTGTTGCAAATAGCTCCAGCCCTTTCATTTTTAGTTGGTAGTTTAAGTATTATCATCTTGACAAATCCTACTCCAGATTACTCATCACCTGATTATCACTAGTCACTACTAGTCTGGATAGTCATTTTGGTACGATATCCTCAACTATTATCCTTTGCCTAAATGTTTTGCATAGTGTTGTCAAATGGCGGCCATGGCACCGCCATGCCGGAAATCGGTGGCTGTTCCAAGTAGAATGCCATTCGCCATTTGGAAATACCCGCTAAATAGCGATATTCGCCATTTGGTCATTTCGGGCCACCATGGTGGTATGGGCGTATGGCAGTTGCGGCGCATAGTGAATATGGCAGACATGCCACTACCCTGAATTAAACCATGCTTCGGAGAATCTAACCTCATTCCCCCTCTCTGCTTCGTTTGCGTGTCTTCTCTCTCTCTTGTTCGTTAGTGTGGAGCTTTGAATAATGTTCTCAGACTATGCCACTACTCTTCTGTTCACGTCTTTTCTGTTCTGTATGGCCTGTTTATGTTTAAACTTTAAGTTTTCATTTAACGCATTGTTTCACTCTCACTTGAACATTGCACTTTTGTTTTATCGCCGCCACGTCACTTACTTTACGGTTTGTGCCGTTTGCCAAGTTTTATCTCCCTTAAAAAAACACTACTGTGGTATTTTTACTTGGTAACTATAGTAGTTTAAGATTTTTTTAACTCATTCCCTTTCAAATTAAATACAATTTTATATTCCACCACATCACTTACTTTGTGCCATCTGTCAATTTTTATCTCCATTGAAAAACACTACTAAAATGGTATTTTTACTTCTTAACCTAGCTCTTTAAGATTTTTTTTATATCACCCCTTTCAAATTAAATACAATTTTACGTTCTGCCAACTTTTAACTCCTTTATAAAAAGCACTATTAATGGTGGTATTTTTTACTTGTTATTTTAAATCAATCCCTTTCAAATTAAATATGAGTATATATTTTAGACTGTTCAGCCAAATCGGTTAAATACAATTTTACCATGATGTTGTTATGTGGCCTGTGGTATAATTAATATTTTTTTTAACTTTCTATTTGTATTATAGTTTTTAATTAATTTTTGAAACTACCATGATGTCTGCTACACCATCCGCAACGCCATGATGACAGAATTTTGGCAAACACCATGGGCCGCCACTCGCCATTGACATGTCACTGCTTTGCACTGATATTAGAAAAATCAGTAGATAATCCAATAGAACCAAAACTTGATTAGACTTGTAATAAAACATGTAATTGAGTCATACAGCATAATCTATCTAACCATCTTAAGTAGCATCAAGTATTTTCAAGCACTTTATGGGTTATCTAAACTCCATGCTTTCATTTCATGCAATCTATGACTTGTTATCAAGAACTATAGACCCTCGGGCTTTCTTGAAGAATCCTTTTTTAAGTCGGGTCATGTTGTCATTCTTTAGTTTCTTCTCGAGAATAATAGATCCTAATGTTTCTTCTATCTTTTAAAATGAATTTGACTATTGAGTAAATCATGTAATATAATTAAATACTATTAGAAGAGATAAGGAAATTACAGAGGAAGAGGATAAGACACCTTGCAAAAAGGAACAACTAAAGCCTATGTGGCAGATCCATGCAACTAATAAGCACACCAATCCCTCTGCATGTCTAACAGGAAACCCCAGTAGTCAATGGGTAGAGCACCAAAAGGACGCCACAAGAGTAATCCTATCTCAAACAATGTCTGAAAAGGTGTCAATGAATACTCTACAGTTACTTTCCAACCAAATACACCAAAGAACAACTAAACCTGTAGAACAATGACATCGAACTTTGGCTTCTCAAGAGCCAATATCTCTAAATTTAGTATGGAGAAATTGATGTAGATCCATAGGGCAGGACCAAGAGTCTTCAAAAGTTCCAAACAACCTACTCCAAAGAGACTTCACCTGAATCATGTAATATATTGTTTATGATCTGATAGAATCTCAAATTGTAAATTCCATTATCGTCCTACTTATACTGCATTATTGTTCTGCTAATTCATTTGTTTGCTTTAGGTGATAATATAAACAAATTATGCTAAGTATAAAATTTCCTTTTTCCACTTTGCAGTGCCGATTATATATAAAGTTCACCGTCTTCGTGATGGAAAGAGTTTTGCCACAAGGACAGTGGATGCAATTCAAAAGGGAAAAATCATATTCACTTTGATGGCTTCGTTTCAAGTAATGCATACTCTTCTTGATTTTAAATAAGCTAAACTTTTTCGGTCATTTTTCAAGTTCTTTCATTGTGAATCTGGCCATATTTTGTGCTCTCTCCCCCTCTTGTATAGTTGTACATCTGCTTATTATGTTTAATGGAAATAATCAATTGCACCAAATTTTTGGACTAAACTTATTGTTCTAGCTTAACATTTAAAATTTGTTCCACTTAGTGTTCTAGCCATAGTTACACGGTTCACGACACTGGTTCCGCTGCGCGGTACTAGTTTCAGTGTACAGTACCTGGTTCTATATGGCTCGTCACATTTTACATTATTATTATAGAGACTTCTTTTCTATGGAACCCAGCACGCAGTACGCTGACCTCGATACGCAGTACTTAGGCAAAATGAGGGAACCATGTAACTATGGTTGTAGCCCAGGGTAGTGGAAGAGTGCTCCCTTGTAGAACTCTGGCTTGAGAAACTTTTATATTTACTTGGATTATGACATGATAGCTTTTTAGTTTATTTAGCATGATGATAAGGATAGTAAAGGAGATGAATATTTTGCTGATCCTTCACTTTTTTACGTACTTCTCTGATCCACTTGGATTCTTTTTGGTGTCTCATGACCTAGGTGCTAGATAAAAAAGAAACTTTGGTATCTTTGACCCTCTTAAGTAAGGTTGAACAGTTGGAGCTATATTGACTTACTCAAGCAATAGAAAATTGATGTTACATGTCCCCACTTCATATTGTTTTTGATCTAGCCAAAACATAATTATCTGTTTGCTAGTAATTTGTTGTTGGCTGGTATTGAACAAGGTCAAGATCATCTGGCTTGAAACAAGAAAGTAAGATAATGAATGGAATGAAAAAAGGTATATGAATATTTAACTTGATCAACTGTTTGACCACATAGTTAGAAAAACTGTATATATGGTTTCAAAAAATAATTATGAATTATAAGTTAAATTCTTATTGTGAAAGAACTGGCTGGAGTAGGAGAGATTGGTTGCAGGAATCATTTCCACAAAAAGAAGCTCAAATAATCAGAACTGTTTTGGTGCTAATTAAGAAATTATGCAAGGTTTCAAGATAGACAGATAGTATCGGTAACAAAGAAGGGTATATATGACTGTTGCAACTTTATGTTTATGCCGTGGTCACTTGTCAGTTTGAATAGACATATTTTTTAACATATGTGCTCTTCCTCTAGTGAAGGAATTCTACACTAAATTCAAGGTCATATTTATCATTGTTACTATGTTAAGCACTGGTATCCAGTTGTAAGAAAATTAGAATTAGGGATGAAAAGAAATGCCCCTAACCCACGATTATCGAATTCGTGGTAGGGTTCTATGATTTTTATTGAGAAGAGAAGAAGAATTACAAGAAGATAGTAATGAACAACAATGAAAAAGGATCCCTCGATCCTCCCCTAACTGATTCCTCAATCAATTTTCTCTCTGTTTCTAACTACCCTCTTCTTAAGCCTCACTTTCTATTTATAGGTATCTACTAAGGCCTAACTACTAACTACCAAGGGTGAGGAGGAAAAGTTAGTTATTTTAACAACCATGCTTTCCTCTTACCCCTTTTATACACATATCTAATTTCAGGTTTACCCTTAGCCTTATCAATACCCTCCCCTAAACTTTTTAACTTGTCCTCAAGTTGGAAGTGAGGGAAGGTTTCCTGTAGAGTAGTAGCTGACTCCCATGTGCTATCATGCTTAGGGAGATTCTGTCATGTTGTCAAAACTTCCATCTCCCCTTGCTCATTCTGCCTATAGTCTGTGATGTCCTCTGGATTTGCCTCTAATACCATCTCTTCATTCAACATAGGTGGTAAGGGTTGAGGTTGCTGATGAGGTTTAAGAGCCCTCTTCAATAGAGATACATGAAAGACTGAATGAACCTTAGTTCCAGCAGGTAGATTCAACTGATAGGCTACCTCTTCCACCTTATGGAGGACCTGATAAGGTCCATAATACCTAGGAGCTAGTTTTGCATAAGGTCTAGTAGCCAAGGATTTCAACTTATAAGGCTGCAATTTGAGGAACACCCATTCTCCCACTTCAAACTCCACTGCTCTTCTATGCTTGTTAGCCACTTGTTTCATTAAATTCTGTGCCTTAGCTAAGTTAGTTTTCAGTTCCTCTAGTATCTCATCCCTCTCCTTCAACAATTGATTGACTTCTTCAACCTTGGAGGGTATGGTTCCTGCCTTTATCAATACAGGAGGTTCCCTCCCATATAATGCTCTGAAAGGGGTCATCCCTGCTGAACTATTGTAATTGGAATTGAACTAGAACTTTGCCCAATGCAACCAATCTACCCACTACTTAGGCTTAGGGCTCACATAGCACCTCAAGTAAGTTTCTAAGCACCTGTTAGTCACCTTAGTCTGCCCATCTGTTTGAGGATGGTAGGAGGTGCTCATCTTCAACTAAGTTCCAGCCAATTTAAACAATTCCTTCCAGAAATGGCTCAAAAAACAGAGGATCCCTATCTGAAACTATAGAAGTAGGGAAGCCATGTAGTTTAACTACACCCTTCACAAACACAACAACTACTTCCTTGACAGAATAAGGGTGCCCTAATGCAAAGAAATGAGCATACTTAGTAAGCCTATCCACCACTACAAAGATAGTATCCTTATCTCTGGTTCTAGGAAGGCCCCCTATGAAATCCATTGAGAGATCCATCCACACCTGTTGAGGAATAGGGAGAGGCTGTAATAATCTTGCAGGTGCCAAGGTAGAATACTTATTCCTTTGGCAGGTATCACACTCTTGTATGAAGGTCTTACATCTGTCCTCATTCCTTCCCAGAATAAGAAGCTAGCAATCCTCTTGTAAGTCCTTAGATAACCAGAATGTCCCCCTGCAGGAGTCTCATGGCATTCAGAGAGAATAAGGGAAATTTTGTTGGAGTTCCTTGATAAAACCAATCTGTTCTGTTTTGGCAGTACATAACCCCCTTCTTCAACTCAAATCCTGGGTGGCTGGTAGGAGCCACCACTAGATCTTGCATCACCTGCTTCCACTTAGGGTCCAATTGCAACTCTTCTACCCAACATGCAACCTCTTCATTAGTTATTAAGGTGATGGCAGTATACATGAGCCTTATAGACAAAGCATCAGCAACAGAGTTCTCACTTCCTGGTTTGTATTGGATTTCAAAATCTAATCCAATCAGTTTCACAGTCCACCTAAATTGTTCATCTGAGAATAATTTCTGTTCTGTTAAGAACTTCAAACTTCTCTGGTCAGTTCTGATCACAAAGTGCCTACCCAAGAGATAATGCCTCCATTTCTGGATGGCCTGTACTAATGCCATCAGTTCCCTTTCATATACAGATTTTTGTTGGGCCTTTGGTGATAATCCCTTGCTCCAGTAAGCTAAGGGCCTCCCTCCTTGCATCAAAACAGCCCCTAAACCCTTACTGGATGCATCAGTTTCTATTACAAATTCCGAGTTGAAGTCAGGGACAACAAGCATAGGTAATTCTGTCATAACCTCCTTCAACTTCTCAAAGGTAGAGTTGGCTTCATCTGACCGAATGAAGGCTTCCTTCCTGAGCAAGTTAGTGAGGGGCCTAGCAATCTTGCCATAATCTCTTACAAATTTTCTGTAGTATCCTGTAAGACCAAGGAATCCCCTCAACCCTTTGACATTAGTGGGCACTGGCCAAGTCTTCATATCTTCTACCTTGGAACTATCAACAGATACCCCTCCTGCTGAAATGACATGCCCTAAGTATTCAATACTAGTTTGACCAAAGCTGCATTTTTTTGGATTAGCTTTGAGGCCATTCTTCCTCAAGAGGGCTAAGACTACCTCTAGATGGTGCCCATGGGAGGGCAAATCAGGGCTGTACACTAGAATATCATCAAAGAATACTAAAGTGAATTTCCTCAGGTGTGGCTTAAGGATGTCATTCATGAGGGCTTGGAAAGTTGAGGGAGCATTAGTTAGCCCAAAAGGCATAACTAAGAACTCATAGTGCCCTTCATGGGTCCTAAATGCTGTCTTTTTCACATCTTCTGACCTCATTCTAATATGATGATACCCAGACTTCAAATCCAACTTAGAGAACACCTTAGCTCCATTCAACTCATCTAATAATTCTTCAATGAGGGGAATATGGAATTTGTTAGGGATGGTTACCTTATTAAGGGCTCTGTAGTCCACACAAAATCTCCAACCCCCATTCTTCTTCTTAACCAGAATTACAGGGCTGTAATAGGGGCTAATACTAGGCCTGATAACCTCAGCTTCCAACATCTCAGCCACCAATCTTTCTATTTCTGATTTCTGATAGTGAGGGCACCTATAAGGCCTGATATGAGGAATTTCTGCCCCCTCCTTGAGGTGTATGGCATGATCTTGCAATCTGGTAGGAGGTAGACCCTGTATATCTTGAAAGACTGACTGAAATTGTTGCAACACCCCTTCCAGAACTGTTGGTGTGGCCCTCTCTGATCCAACTCTAGGAACATCATCATGTTGCAACAATAGGCCTTCACCTTCCTGCCTTAAGAGTTGCATAAAAGCTCCCACTGATAATTCTGCCTTAGTCATAGCAGGATCCCCTTCTATAGTAATGATTGAGCCATCCTTACAAATAGCTAATTTCATCTTTCCAAAGTCAGCCTTCACCTCTCCCAAGCTGGCTAGCCAGTCCAACCCAAGCACCATATCCACTCCCCTTAAAGAAAACAGATAGAAATCTTGAATTATCTCCAGTTGTTGCAAGAGAATTCTGAGCTGAGAACATTTACCTTGACATTTTATATGGTGCCCATCCCCAACCTCGACTATATAAGCTTGAGTCTACTCCACTTGAAGTTTCAGGGTGTCTACTAATTCCTTTGATATGAAATTGTGGGAAGCCCCACAGTCAATCATGACTACCACTGGATGGTCTCCCACTAAGCCCCCTACCTTCCATGATTTGGTAGAAGTTAGTCCCTTCATTGAATATAGGCACAGTTGCAAAGAATTGAATGATTGCAACTCAGTTTCTACTTCTTCTCCCTCCTCACCTTCTTCTTCTTCAACCATCAATAGCATGCTCAACTATTTGTTTTTGCACTTATGTTCTCTGGAGAATGGTTCATCACACCTAAAGCACAAACCCTTCTCTCTTTTCTCCTTCATTTCTGTACTAGATAGCCTCCTATACTCCCCTAATCCTCTGGAATTATTAACCTCAGGGGTAATCCTCTGATTCCCTTGCACGCTGTAACTCCCCACTGATGATCCTTCCTTCCTGCTACTATTGGATGAGGGTTCCATGGTTACAACCTTGTTGTAAGAACTACCCCTACTTGACCCAAAACTCCTAGTCTGACTCATGTTAGTTCTCCTCTGCACAACTACATTCTTTTGTTCTATGAGTATAGCTTTATGTATTACTTCTTGTAAGGACCCTAGTTCATAAAGCCTCACCTCCACCCTAATCTCTTCCTTCAGGCCATTTAGAAATACCCCCCTCAGGAACCCTGGATCCTTATCCTTAAGGGCCCTGCATATTTCTCAAATTCCTCAACATAAGCCTCCACACTGCCCTCTTGCTTTAATGACAATAACAACTCAAAGGGATTCTGTACCATGGTTGGTTGGAATCTCCTCACTACAACTATTTTAAAACTGTCCCAAGAAGGTGAAGGATTGCATCCCTCCCACCATTGGTACCAACTGAGTGCCCTTCCTTCTAATGCCACCATTGTTGCCCTCATCTTCTCAGATTCATTGATAGCTCTCATCGAGAAATATCTCTCCAATTTTTGCACCCAACCAAAGGCATCTTCTCCCCCGAATATCGGTATCTCGAGCTTCCTCCACCTATCTTGACCCTGGTGCACTTTGTAACTGTCAATTTCATCCTCGCTGCCTCCCCCCGTGGAATTCTCTCCTGAATTCACCCCTAATTTGGCAGCAATGGCAGCCAACAATTCCTCTGTCTTCTTGGTTCTAGCTTCAGTCAATTCCAACCTCATTCGTAAATCTTCCCTTTCTTGCAACCAACTCTCATTATCCTTCGCCATGCCTCGCGTAGAAACCATGCGATGAACCCCTAACAGCAGTGGTGGTGATTCTCCCTACAGGCACCAAGATGGTTCTCTGATACCAGTGTTAAGCACTAGTATCCAGTTGTAAGAAAATTAGAATTAGGGATGAAAAGAAATGCCCCTAACCCACGATTATCGAATTCGTGGTAGGGTTCTATGATTTTTATTGAGAAGAGAAGAAGAATTACAAGAAGATAGTAATGAACAACAATGAAAAAAGGATCCCTCGATCCTCCCCTAACTGATTCCTCAATCAGTTTTCTCTCTGTTTCTAACTACCCTCTTCTTAAGCCTCACTTTCTATTTATAGGTATCTACTAAGACCTAACTACTAACTACCAAGGGTGAGGAGGAAAAGTTAGTTATTTTAACAACCATGCTTTCCTCTTACCCCTTTTATACACATATCTAATTTCAGGTTTACCCTTAGCCTTATCATACTACCTTAATTTCCAGAAAGAAGAACCAGGGCTTGATCATCAGGAAGTAGCTATGCCATTTGTCCCTGCTCCAGATACGGTAAGTTACAAGCTTAATAGCTTATATTCACTAAGAACTTTCAGATTGCTCCTGTGGATGTCAGATTATTAGTAATCTTATTTTTGTGCGTTACTTATAGCTTCTGCCAATGGAAGAGCTACGGGAGAGACGTCTTACTGATGCTCGTTTTCCGATGTAAGATATATTGTAAAGATTAAAGAATATGTTATCTGATGCAATATTATATTTATTTGTTTCTATTTTTATTTGTTTTTAAGTAGTTGTGGTGGTTTATTAAGAAATAGTGATGGGGTCTCCTCTTCAAAATGTATCTGTCTTGACAATACAGATGCTGCATGTGAAAGTGTACTGTGTTTTTGTATATTAGGATTTGGGTTACACAACAGAAGAAACCCACACCCTAACCACCAAATTCATTGATTTTCCAATCAGATTTAAACGAGGAGTCTCCAACTTGGAGTATGTGGTGCATAATAATAGTGCTGTCTCCTTGGGAATAAAACCAAAACAACTTCTGAGCTCTGGGCAGATAATTCTAAGTATTTCACACACCCTTCTTCATGTACAAATAACCACCCAAGTATCACACTGATGTTTCAAATTATGATGACTGAGAAAGCATTAAATGATAATGGAAGGCAAATACATCCTTTATACTTGCTAATTGAGTCATAAGTGAATAGTATACCACTCAGTTTGAATAGGCTAATCTTCTAATTTTGTGTCTTATAATGACAAAATTTGTTGCTTCAGAGCTTATCGCAACAAAGTGGCTACAACTGAATTCATCCCTTGGCCCATAGAGATCCGGTTTTGTGAAGCTAAAATTTCAACAAATATGACAAAATCTCCTCCCAGGTTAGCCTGATGCTCTCTTGTGATTTTTGCTTACTTTTATACTGGTCTTTTTTGCAATGTTTTGGTGATAAAAATATGTGGCAGAGGGTACTTTATACACCTCTCCTTTGCCTTCGTTTATCTCCAAATCTTTTTACCAAACATAGCCCTAATTTCTGGTATTTTTAATGCTACAGATTAACTTAACTTTTAAAATCATGTATGCAGTTTCAGATACTGGTTTAGAGCAAAGGGAAAACTTTCAGATGATCAAGCCTTGCATAGGTACTTATCTTCAATTTTTTTGGTTAAAGTACTTATCTAGAGTTTACTTTAGATATATCTGGTTCTGAGTGTTTTAGTAGAATTGATGATTGTAATTTAATAATACATGAACTAGGAGAAACTTTTACTGTTGTGCTAAAGTCAATGATTGAACCCCTAGGGAGCCCTGTCCCTGAATGTCATGTAATTATGGAACTACAGCTTTGAATTATGTGTAAATCATTCTTTGAATAACATCAGGGTAGTTATTTTGGAGTACTTGCGCAATGCATAAATAAAATTTTCTGAAGATTCAAGAAAAGACATCTGATTGCTTGCATTTCATTAGTTTTTTGTATGTTTGTATTTCAGGTGTGTGGTGGCATATGCTTCAGATCTAATTTTTCTTCAAGTGACTTTAAATCCCCACCGTAGGAAGGGTTTCAGGACACGCTCTGTTAGTCTGGACCACTCGTAAGTATCTAAGTCCTATTGGTTGCATGTTTATATATCAACATTATAACACTAAAGGCATGCCTAACAAGTTTTCAAGGTATGAGTTTACCATCTTGTTTTTTTAAATGCTTGAATTTTTATTGTAGGATGTGGTTTCATCGACCTGTAAGAGCTGATGACTGGGTGCTATTTTGGGTGAGTATCATAATATTTCTCCTTGTTTCTCATGTTTAATGTGGAAAGTAGGAGTTTAGGACAAAAACATTTTCAGTTTATGAACAGAAATTAACGGATTAAACCAAAACTTGTTACTCATTAACATTTCCTCCAATTTTTTTGTTATGTTGTTTACATATCCAATTTTATTCTACAGATCTTCACTCCCACTTCCTATAATGCTCGTGGCTATGTCACAGGCTATATGTTCAATCAGAAGGGAGAGGTAAAGGATTTCCATCACATATCTTCATCCTCACTCTTACTCTGTTGTACTTTGTCTTACAGTGTCTCTATCATTAAACTTGCAGCTTCTTGTATCATTGGTTCAAGAAGGTCTAGCCAGGACCAGGACGGTTAATTCAGAAAATTCAGCTATTAAGCCGAAGTTGTGAGCCTATTTATACCAGTATTCACAGGTGACAAAGATGGGAAGGTATTTAGACTGTTTCTAATAATAGGGAAAGTAAGACTCCAGATTTCACCAAGTGAAATACATTCGTTATGAAGGAGGGAAGTGTTGGCTATAGAACAAAATATTAACAAAACAATGAAAGAATTACTTTCTCAGCTATTTAATAAAGGACATAAAATTATGGTGTGCATTAGGGGTGAAAGACCTTGTCTGATTGGCCCATTCATAATTGTACTTACATATGGTCGGATTTAGGGCCGAGTTTGAGTTTAAAAGTTAGACAAACATTACCAGACTCAACTCGTCCATCTCCACACATGACTTATGCTCACAATTTATTTATCTACTAATATAATTTCATATTTTTAATTATGTTTTTTCTATTGTTTTTGCTAGTTATTTTGGATGCCCTTGTGCAAATAATATATTGCCCACAATGTGTTAAATAATTCACAAAATATATGTATATATATTATTTTATATTTCAAGTTACATTCATAATAACAGGGAGAAGACTTTGCTTTCTCAAGACATTCGCCATGCCTTTTTAAGGATCATACCCTAAACCAGATTTGTTAGAGGATGACCTTGATTATCTCAAAAGCAACCTGGCCTTTTCTTAGCCTCCCACAAATTTAGATACAGTGTGTTAGATATTTAACATATTGTTTAAGCTTTGCAACTTCACAAGAGTCTTTGGGCTCGTTAATAATTTTGACAGATTGTCATTCTCTTCAATAAGCTCATTGTTTCAATTTAGCAATCCCTTGTTTTTCGTGCATATGATTTCATGCTCTTTTATTAATCTCATGAACTTCCTCTTAAGACATTTGTCCTTGTTTTTCATGCATACAGTTTTATGCTATTTTGTTAATTTCAAGAATTTATTCTTCGGACATTTATACTCATATGAGACATATATTGGCTTCTTCTCCAGCTTCAATTTCTACATCAGAGGATGAGAGATCAATATCTTTTCACATGGTCATTAATCCTTTCCTTTTGTCGAATCTTTTCTTTTGATTGTCCTTTAGCTTGGGACAAGCGACTTTGAATATGACATGCTTATTACACTCGAAGCAAGTATGTGCATTTTCGTCCTTAGTGTCAGATTTGTCTTTTCCAAGCTTCTCGTTGAAGTGCTTCCTCCTACAGCTACCTTTCTTCCTATACATATGTTGGATGTTCATTGAAATGAGCGGTCGTTCATATTTATCAGAGTATCAGACCCTTCATCACTTTCTGAATTTTTGGCTTCATTGGATGATTCCTCACCTTTGAAAGTTCTTGAGGAATGTCCTTTCCTTGCCTTCAAGGCAATGGATTTTCCTTTTGTTGCAGTTTATTCCTTGTTAAGTTTGACATGTTGAGGTCGTTGGCTTCTTGCATGGTTATGATCTTAGGCCTATACTGCTTAGAAAGGCATCTCAATAGTCTCTTGACATGATCTATATATTTTCACATAGGTCAGGGCTAATTTGCGAACCGCATGTTAGTTTGTTTGGAAGCGAACTACTTTATAGTCATTAGATGAAATTTTGTGTTACCCAACACCGTTATGTTTATTGTTTAGAAGTCTGGTTGGGGAGATGTCAGGTTACGACTTCAATGTAGAAGTCAGCTTGGAGAATAAGAACTTTAAGTTGTCGTGTAAACTGAACACAATTTAAGTGTAGTTCATTTAGTTTACTCATATTCCTATATATTGAAGCCTCCTGTTTGTGCCCAATGTTTTATTTTCCGTAAAATTAATTCTCGGTTATTTAACTTATTTGTAAGCCAATTTGGTTAAAGTACAACGTAGCTCATTTGGTAGAATGTAGCCTAAATTTTTCCTAGCCACATTGAAATGAACAATCGTTCCTCCGTTTTTTTTTCATTTTCAAAGAAATTTATACCATAATTTCCTCATAAAAAAAACATTTCTATTCACTAACCTCACAATCATAATTTTCACAATACGCATTATAATTTTCTCCTAAAAAAACATTTCTACTCACTAATATCACAATCATTTTCATTTTTCATGTGGTGAATGCACCATCACAATCATAATCTTCATTTTGTTTTTTTCAAATTCCTCCTAAAAAACTTTTATATTCAACGACATCACAATCAGAATTTTCACAATATATGTTTGGTATTATCACAACATGCATTATAATTTCCTCCTAAAAAATATTTCTATTCATTAACTCATAATCATAATTTTCATTTTCCATATGGTGAATGCACCATTACTTTGAAAGATATTTCACTCCAATTATGAGTTAATTTTTTTATTGGAATAAATTGTATGGACCTATTAGGAAATGTTCCAACTCATGGACAAGATATGAGGGGATGAGTTAAAATTAATTTCCAAACTAATGATGCATTCACCACATGGAAAGTGAAAATTATGATTGTGATGTTAATAAATATAAATGTTTTTTTAGGAGGAAATTATGATATAAGTTTATTTGAAAATGGAAAAAAATTAAAAATGAAGGAGGAAGAGCTCACTCAAACCCACCAAACACATGACTTGAACACAGGGCTTCAATGTGTAGGAGTATGAGTAAACCAAATGAACTATACTAAAGTCATGTTTAGTTTGCATGACAACCTGAAGTTGTTATTCCCATAGCTGACTTCTACACTGATGTCTTTAACCCCAACTCTACTTCTAAATGATAAACATAACGGTGAACATTAACAAATTTTTTTCATCCAACGGTTATAAAATAGTTCACTTCTAAGCGAACTAACATGCAGTTGGCATATTAACATTGACCTTTCACATATTTTGCCAAGAGATATGAGACTATTGACTACAATTTGAAATCTTCCAAACATCTATCAATAGTTTAATGATCAACCAATTTAAATAGTTCATACAGGTTGATCAATATACTTACTTTTAAATCATTCACTTGAGCCAACCCTTCGTTAGATAGGAAAAGAGTATCCCATATATCCTTAGTTATGGACTTTATGGTGTTTGAATATAGAGATTACACACATTAGGTATTTGTTTGCTTTTAGATTGAGCTGATGTTTACTATGTTGCTCTGGTGTCCATGAAGCTCTAGGTAGAACCTTTTCAGTGCTGCTCATTGGCTCTGTGTATCACGTCTCAATCAATTCCAAAATATGCACATTCTGGCCGTGGAGATTCAAGCTTATTTGAAATGTTTACACGCAATTAGTTTAATTTCTCATGATTAGTATAATCAAAAGCAATAAAATATAAGAGATAAGAACCACACAATAATTTATCCTGGTTCATTCTAAGTTACGTTCAATCCATTCTCCCAATTTTCCACTATTTCCCAAGTCATGTAAGAGAAGTAGAGAATACTTGAACACAAGTATTCTTTATCTGACACGCCTCTTTAAGCTCTAACACTCATTAAGTATTCTTTCAATGTCAAGCCTCTTCATCCTCTAAGTCTCAAATTGAGGTTTTTGGGGTGATCTTTATCAACTTGCTATGGGTCAAAATATAAAGGTTTAAGATTGGTTGACTTTAAAATTCAATAACAAAAAGTATCTTAAGATATACTGTGTAATCTCTATTGTGAATTGCACAATGAAAAATTCATATTTTCTTATTGAATTAATCACAAGCCAAAGGCAAAGCCTTTTATACAAGGTTGATGCATAATAGTTAAAACACAAAATAACTAATTCTGTTTACTTGTTAAGCTAGAAACTAAAAGGCTATCAATTCTAAGCTTGAGTCATCTATGTATAAAGAAGCTAATTAGATCCAGATACATCCTTATGAATCAATGAACCAGAAGAAGGCTAGATGCAGTTCCATGTAGATGCAGTTCCCTGCTTAATTGGTTAGTTGCTTGAGTTGCAAGTCTTTGTAATGCTGTCTGCTTTGCAAAGCTAATGCTAACGCTTTTTAGATACATCAATATCTCCCCTCAAGCTAGAGAATCGAGGTTGATAATTCCTAACTTGTAGAGAAGATAATGAAAGGGAGATGAATCTAAAGTGCTTGTGAGAATATCTGCCAATTGTTCAACAGAAGGAATGGGTAGATGATGGAAGAGCTTAGCTTGCAATCTTTTACTAACCACATGATAATCAACGTCAATGTGTTTGGATCTTTCATGAAAAATTGAATTGGCAACAATGTGCCTTGCAGAATCATTATCACAGTACAAAAGAACAAGAGTAGTGAAAGAAGTATGGAAATTTTCAAGAAGATAAGTGAGCCATTGAATCTCATAAGAAGTGGTAGCCAAAGCCCTATACTCTGCCTCCAAGGAAGATCTGACAACAATTGTTTGCTTCTTAGTTATCCATGGAACCAAAGAATTATCAAGAAAGACACAATACCCTGAAATAGACCTTTTTGAGTCAAGGCAAACACCTCAATCAGAATCATTAAATGCCTTTAGTTGAAGAGAGGATTTGGAGGAATAAAAGAGCACTTGACCAAGGGATCCTTTGATGTATCTCAAAAATCTTGTAAGGGCTTGATAATGGAGAGTAGTGGAAGTGGCAAAAAAATAACTTAATTGTTGCACTGAATAAGAAATGTTTGGCCTTGTGTTGGTAAGTAGAGTATTCTCCCAACTAATCTTTTATAGGAAGCTGGATCAACAATTGCATTGGAGTGATCTTGATGGAGTTTTGTGGTTTTAATCATGGGACTGGAAACTGGTTTAGAGGCAAGAAAACCAGTATATGATAATATGTCAAGCGCATATTTTCTCTAGCAAATGGTAATACCATGTATTATGAGATCTAGCAACCTCTAATCCAAGAAAGTACCTCAAAGCCCCTAAGTCTTTTATTTTGAACAGAGAATGTAGATGTTGTTTCACAAATGTGATTTCTGCTTGGTCATTACCTCCTAAGAACAAATCATCAACATAGTCAGGGAGAGTAGTGAACTTGGAATTGACCTGCTTGGTGAATAATGAGTGATCATGAGGAGATTGCTTGTATCCAATGGAAATCAGAGAAGATGACAATTTAGTGTACCACTACCTGCTAGTTTGCTTGAGTCCATAAAGAGACTTATGCAATTTTCAAACTTGATTGGGTTTTGCAGAGGTAACACCATCAAGAATTTCCATGTACACATCTTCATCCAAGTCACCATGCAAGAATGCGTTGTTTACATCAAGTTGATGAAACAACCAATTCTGAGATGTTGCTATGGCTAATAATAACCTCATAGTTGTAAGCTTAACAATGAGAGCAAATGTATCAAAAAAATCAATGTCTTTTGTTTGATTGTAACCTTTGGTCACAAGCTGTCTTTGTACCTCTCTATATTGCCATATGACTCATATTTGATTTTATAAACCCATTTGGAACCAATGGGAACCTTGTCAATAGGTAGGTCAACTAAACTCCAAGTATTGTTTAACTCTAATACATTTAATTCAGTTTGCATAGCCTTGATCCAATGAGGAAATTTGACAGATTGACTATAGTGTTTAGGCTCAATGTTTGTGGTTATGGATAAAACATGACTAATATATGGTTGCTTAATAGAGGAGTATGACAAAACTGAAGACAAAGGATGAAAAATACCTTTTGGTGATGATGGATGAGACGTTGTAGTGAAAATCCCTAAGGTAAGTAGGAGGTTGTCTTATTCTATCTAATTTTCTAATGCTGAAAGTTGGTTGATGCAGATTAGGAATAATGGGCTCAGTTGTTGGTAAAGGTGCATTAGTGGTATTTTGTGTGGATTGATGTGATGAAAGTGTATCATTGGTTGATGAAATATAGTTCCGTGGAAAAGGTTTAGCTGATGATAAACTTGTACTTGGTAGATGCATGTTATGTCAATTGGTTTGGTGTGAATTGGTAGGTGTTATGGCTGTGTGGTTGGTTGGGAGAGTGCCAAGAAAGGAAAGATCATTGGTATTAGAACTAAGGAATAATGTATCACGAACAGATGCAGTATGCAATGAGAAAGGAAAAAGATTTTCATGAAATATGACATTTCTTGATATGGAGATTTGTCTACTATGCAAGTCTAGAAGAATTAAACCTTTTGTTCCTATTTTGTATCCTAGAAAAACACACTTCCTAGACCTTGCTTCTAATTTTGATATATTATGAGCACTATTAGTAGCAAAAGCTTGACAACAAAAAATCTTGACATCAGATGATAGGCTAGGAAGAGTGTGATGCAAAAGTTCATAAAGACTTTTATTTTGAAGAATTTTACTTGGCAATCTGTTTATAAGAAAAGTTCCATGTTGTAAAACATAGGACCAGTAACAATGAGACAAGATAGATTGAAACAACAGAGCCCTAGTGACATTAAGGAGATTTCGATGCTTCTTTTCAACCACTGAATCTGATGTGGATTTTTAGTGCATGAAGTTTGACGTATGATGCCAGAATTATTAAAAAATTGTGGATCATTAAAATCAATTCCATTATCAGTTATTAAAGTTGTAACAGTTTTGTCATATTGATTTTTTAACAAATGTCACAAAGTCTTTCATTAAAGGTCTTGTTTCAGCCTTTGATTTCAATAAAAAGTCTATGTATTCATGTTGTGATCATCAACAACTGTGAGAAAATATTTGTGACCATGTATTGAACTAATAGAAAGGGGACCCCATATGTCTATATGAACAATTTCAAAGATGCTAGAACTTCTATGTTTTTTACTCAAGAAATGCAATCTAGATTGCTTGGCTACATAACAATGATCATTAACCATTTTAATGTCAAATTTTACATATGGAAAATTCTTACAAACATTATGCAAAATAGAAAAGGATGGATGACCTAGCCATAGATCAAATTGAGGCTTATTGTGATTGGCTTGAAAGGTTGAGTTCACACTATAATTTTCTTGGTTAGGCTTGGACTGAGAGGTTGTGGTGCTAATCACATACATAGCATTTCTCACTTCAATAGTTCCAATCATCTTCAATGTAATCATATCCTGGATTACACATTTTGAAGCATAAAAAATTAGTTGACAACTCAAAGACTTTGTTAACTTGTTGATTGATATGAGGTTGAATTTCAAATTAGGAATGAACAAGACATCATAAAAAATGAAGGAATAAAAAACTTTACAGTACCAGAATGATGTGCAAGTATGACAGTTCCATCGGAGAGCTTAACATGAATGGGTCTACTTGAATGATAAGACATGAATAATGAAAGACTATGACATATATGATCAGTAGTTCCAGAATCTAAAATCCAGATTTGTGTTTTACTTGAACAATCATCTTTAGAGTGATGAATTTGTATTTCATTATCAGATATATGACTTATTTGGTTCACATTGTGATTGGATGAACTTGACATGTTGTGATTGGAAGAACTTGACACATTGAAATTCTTAAGCAAGGTTGTTGGTCACACTGTTCTGCACTAAAGTTAAGAATAGGTGAACGTTTAGGATTACCAAGTGACAATGAACCCATGAGTTCTTTTGCCATTGTACCTTCCTCTATTTTGTACAAAACCTCTTCTAAAACCACCTCTATTTGTTGATATGAAGTTAGATCTTTCAACAGCATTGACCATTGCTTTGGAAGCAATAAGATTCATTCCAATGAATTGTCTTTCATGCTAAATTGACAAGGAGAATGTCTTGTTTATCAAAGGTAGAGGTTCCATCAATAATATTTGTATTTTGGTAGCATTGAATTTATCATTTAACCCTTTCAAAAAATATACCACATACTCAATTGCTCTTTGTTGTTTCACAATTCTCATCATTTCAAAAAACATACCACATATTAATAATTCAAATTCTTCCTATAGAATTTTTAGATCTGTGAAATAATTGGATATACTCATATCCTTGTTTAATTGAATGTAGTTCTTGAAGAACATCTAACATTCTAAAATAATCTCTCTTATAAAATGTATCTTTCAAATCCAAGCATAAATCTTCAGCATTCTCTATGTATACTACACTTTGTGCTATGTTTGAAGATAAACAACGAGTAATCCATGAAACTATCATAGTATTACATCGTTCCCACACATCAAATTCAGGATCAATTGGATTAGGCACATGAATTGATTCATCAACAAATTTATACTTACTTTTAGACAACAAAACACATTTCATACCTCTACTCCATACATGATAATTGTATCCATCAAGTGGAGGTGTTACCAAAACTGATCTTGGATTCTCACCAGGATGCAAGTAAAAAGGACTTTGAACATCACTATTATTAAGGAATGATGAGGTTTCACGATCTTATTTGAAGCTCATCATATTCGTCATGATTGAATTGCATAAGAATTGTAGAAGAGAATTTCAGAGAATTATGCAGAAGAGGATTTTGTGAAAGATTTGCGCAACTTTGGTATCAAAGACTAACTCTGATTGAATTCATCCTTTCTTATTGAATTAATCACAAGCCAAGGGTCGTGCCTTTTATACAAGGTTGATGCAGAATAGTTAAAGCATAAAATAACTAATTTTGTTTACTTGTTAAGCAAGAAACTAAAAGGCTATCAATTCTAGACTTGATTCATCCATGTATAAAGAAGCTAATTAGATTTAGATACATCCTTATGAATCAATGAACTAGAAGAAGGCTAAATGCAGTTCCATGCTCAATTGATTAGTTGCTTGAGTTGCAAGTCTTAGTAATTTTGTTTGCTTTGCAAAGCTAAAGCTAATGCTGTTTAGATACATCAATAATCTATGGAATATTTGTTTTATTTTGTTATGATAACTTCTGTGTAAAGATATGTAAAATTACACTTAAGCTTTATGTTGTGTCAAATCTTCACTATGACTATTTTAGATAACTAGCTTCAATTTTCATAAGCATTATTCGTTTAAAGTTGATCTTCTAGGGCTTCATAAAAGTTCCAACGACTTTCAACTAAGTATCCATTTAGAAATAGCATTTATTGCAATGTGTTCCATTGAGTTTCATGTCGAGAAGCATGTAATGCAAGAAACTTATTGAGTCTCTAAATGAGTTTAAATGTGCAACTAATGTGCTAGGTCCATTTTATTTGATTCCTTCTTGAAGTTTTTGAGAAGTTTTCTTTGAAATTTAATTCGATCATAAAATAGTGTGGTATTTAATATTTATAGTTCAAAGTTGTTTACTAATTTTGCTTTTGTATGTAACTTTGCCTCTTTGGTTTCGAGATTTTAGAATACAAGGTTTGAGATCCTAAAAGTATTAAGTTTCTCTTACCAATAAATATTGCAATTAATACAAAAATAACTCTTATACATCAAACCTTCTCATTTAATGCTATTTCAATTGTTTAAAATAAATTCTGATGATTGGACAAGCAAAAGCAAATAAGATATAAACTTGAAAGAATAAAAACATTTAAAGTTAGTGGTTGCCACTTGGATCTACTTGTCATTTGACCCACATAATTTTGAATATACTTGGTCATTGACATACATATTATCGACACAATAGTTAACGAACACAATTATCATTGGTTGTGCTTAATCCTTTGGACGAGATAACTCGTTGGACAAGCTTAGTAGTTAGACATATTTTAACTTAACATTTGAATAATGTTTTTCTAAAATATATAGCTTTGAATGAGTATGAGGTTTTTTTGTATGTTAATTCACTAGTTAATAAACTTTACTCATTTGACCAAAGCTTGGGACTTGACTTATTCAGATTAAAAACATGTAATATAGTTATAGATCTAATTTTTGGTATCCAAATTTAAATATTTATTACCCATGAAAACATTAAACAAAAGAAAAGGATTCATTTAAAATAGTTTTGGTAAAAGATGGGTAAGTCATAATCACTATGGTTCCAACACGGAGCAATGACAAAATGCTACCCATGGCTTTATTCTTTCTAGCATAAACAAAAATTGCAACACACTGAAGTTAATTGCCCAAGGAGTTATGGTAGTAGGAGTAAATTGTACTCAATAAATTGACTTTCACTTATATTAATTAGTAATTATTATTTTATAATAAATCTAATAAAAGCAAAACAGAAAATCTACTTATAATGAAAAAAATAAAATAAAAATGACAAACGCTACTTAATAAACTTTGATGTCACTCATTTATGCTCATTCATCTATATAATAAAACCAGTATTAATATTTATTCTTAAAAGTTTGCTTCATGTGAAGAAGATTTGCGGGATAATATCGCTTTGGTTTGTAAACTGATTCCTTGGTTTCATAAAATAACTGATTCCTTAATACTTTTTTAAGATTGACATGTTGATTATTTCAATAAATAAATTTCGAAAATTGTTTTCGAATTTTCGTTGACTGTGAGTGTAGCTATATCACAGTTATTAAAAGAGTTGAACATCAAATTCTAAACCAAATCCAAACCACAAATCCATTTTCTAAATAAAAAATTGATTTGGATAAAACTTCAATTGAATTATTTTAGTTTATTCACCCCAAAAACTGAAATTTTTTCGATTTTAAATAAATGAGATTTAATTAAAGGGTGCAAATTTAAATAAACTATAAAATAAAAAGCAATGAAAATTCATCATTTCGTAAAATATCTAATAATTTGTCAAACACGTTCGAAATGACAATTTTTTAAGAATTATTTACAAAATTATCTCATTATACAAAGTTGATTTTTTCCTTATAAATTCACAATCATACTTTTTTTTTGCACAATCATACTTTCAAAAGGTAAATATGTATGCAAAACCTTAGATAATAGATTCATTTGGTAAATTCATCAAATCTTGATTTTATTGGCAATTAAAATTAAAAACACTTATTGAAATCAATATCATTATATGGAAACTGATAATCTAAATTAAAGGAATATCAATTAATAAAATATTAAAATAAAAATAATATCAACTCAATATTAAGACATAAAAATCATCAATTGAAAATTTGTAGTTTTTTTACCATTTGAATTATTTTAGAGTCCCCTCATCCAATATATGTAAGAAACTAATTAAAGTCAGCAATATTGAGTTATTAAGTGTATACTGCATTAATATTTTGAACCATCACTCGTTTGATAATAAAATTTCAAAATGACAGTCTTACATGTTTCAAAAAAATTGTTAAAATTCCTCATTTTTTCTTTTGTGTGAAAGTGTAATGCTTATGAAAATAATAGCAAACGAAGAACAAGAAGAAAATACAGAAACTGAGAGAGTTGTATTAATATATGGGTCTTTCTTGCAATGTATTAAGATAATTCTAGAAGAAGAAGACAACATTAGAGAGAAGGGAAAACAGAATTGGTTACAGGGAAGAGAGAAAAACATCATTACATTCTATATCATTCCTCACCCTTACATTCCACTATTTATTAACCCACCACATATTCCCCAAGCCTAGTGTTGGCTTTCTTGACCCTACTCCCTTTCTTCAACATCTTTTCCTCCTTTTGTGTAACTAACTCTGCTGACTCAGCATTACCACATGTCTGCTTTATTACACTGCCTTTCCCTTCCGAAGGAATCTTGTCCTCAAGATTAAAGCGAGGATAGTTAGTCCTGATGGCATCCATGTCTTCCCAAGTGGCTCAGGTGTTGTCCATATCATCCTACATAATCAAAATCTGTTGTACTTGGTTATCTCCGCGTAGAACTGTCCTTGACTTCAGTATTTTGTAGGGAGAGATAATAGGTCCCAGATCGGTTGTAAGCAGCGGTAATGGCAAATATGGTTCTGTGTGAGTGCCCTTAAATAGTTTGAGTTGTGAAATGTGAAAGACGACATGAATCCTGGCTGTTGCTGGCAATTTCAGTTTGTAGGCTACCTCCCCGATCCTTTCCAACACTTCAAATGGACCAAAGTATCGCATAGAAAGCTTGTGACTCTTTCTTAAGGCCATTGAATACTGTTTATATGGTTGGATTTTGACCAATACCAGATCGCCAACGGCAAATTGCAGATCATGCCTATGCTTATCTGCCTGCAGTTTCATCCTCTGCTAAGCCTTATGCAGATTGCCTTTAAGTTGCTACAATAACACCTCCCAATTAGCCAACTGATTAACGACCTCCACAGAATCAGTATTGTCGTAGGTAGGTTTGATTAAGGACGGGGCCTCCCTCCCATATACAACTTTGAAAGGAGTCATCCCTAAGCTAGTGTGAAAAGTAGAATTATACCAAAATTCAGCCCACGGTAACACCTTAGACCAGGATTTCAGATTTTTCCTCGTAAAGCAACGTAAGTACATTTCTAGACATTTGTTAAGAATTTCAAATTGTCCATCTAGTAAAGATTGTATCTATGTCCAACACAATGGAGTGAGGAATCCCATGGAGTTTGACAATGTTTGTCATGAACGCCTCCAACACGCTTATACTAGTTTAATGAGAATGCATTGCGACAAAGTGTGCATATTTAGGGAGCCGATCAATAACCACCATAATAATAGTGAAGCCATACGATGATGGAAGCCTAGTAATAAAATCCATCGCGACATCGTCCCAAATTTGAGCTGGGTTAGGCAAAGGTTGTAACAGTTCTGCCGGGAATGAAGTAGGTGACTTAGTTGTCTGGTAGATCGCAAAATTTTGAACAAAACCTGTGATAGAGTCCTTTAACTTTAGCCAATAAAATTGTGCGGTAATCCGAGCCACAGTCTTTGCAATACTAGCATGACCTCCAATGGGTGAGCTATGGTACTCGTGTAATATCTCCTGAATTAAAGGGTTGTGTTGTGGTATCACCAACCTATATCTCCAATATGATAAGCCTTCACTACTGCGATATTCTTTATGTAATGTTGAATTTTGGCGACAAATAGATTGCAGTGTATGATCAACCTGCACTTCTTATCTCAATTGTTGGACAAACTTGGATTGTGGCTCAGACCATGCCATAAATAAGACGCGTGAGAAAGCATCAGCAACAAGGTTGCCTTTTCCTGGTTTAAATTCAATGGTGAAATCATACCTCAAAAACTTATGCAACTATGCTTGTTTGATCAAGAGTATGCAAGGATTGATCCAATAAGCTCTTCAAACTCTTTTGATCCATCTTAATGATGAATTTGTGACCCAACAAGTAATGTCTAAAATTTGCCAATGCTTCAATGATGGCAAATAGTTCACGGGTATATGTCGACTGTTGTTGCATGTGATGCACCATTTTCTTTGAAAAATACGCAATAGGGTGGCCATGTTGGCTTAACACCGCTCCAACGCCAATGCTTGACGCATCTGTCTCTAATGTAAAAGGCTGAGCAAAATTCGGCAGTGCTAACATGGGGGCCGAAGTGAGCCTACTTTAACTGAATGAATGCGGTTTCAGCTTTGTCATTCCACCCGAAACCTTCTTTTTTTAACAGATCTATCAAAGAACTAGCAAGGGAAGCATACAGTTTAATAAATCGTCTGTAGTAGCCAGTGAGACTGAGGAAGCCACACACCTGCTTCACATTAGTAGGGCGAGGCCAATCCACCACCGCATGAACCTTAGCTTCGTCCACTGTGACCCCTTTACCTGACATTGTGACCCAGATAATCCACCTCTTGTTTGCCAAAAGAGCATTTTGATAGGCGGGCAAATAACTGATATGCTGCAAGGTTTGTAAGACTACCTCCAAATGTTCTAAGTGAGTTGGCCACGTTGCACTATAGACCAATATGTCATCAAAGAAAACCAAGACACATTTACGCAATTGTTGTTGGAAAATTGTATTCATAAAGCTTTGAAACGTTGCTAGAGCATTAGTCAAACCAAAGGACATTACTAACCATTCATAATGGTCATGATGCATTCGAAATGCTGTTTTATAACGATCCTCTAGTTGTAATTGGATTTGATGATAGCCCGAACGTAAGTCAAGCTTCGAGAAGTATTTGGCCCCAAACAACTCATCCAATAATTCATCCACGGTTGGCATCGAAAAGCTATCTTTAACTGTAATGGCATTTAATGCTCTGTAATTTGTACAAAATCACCATTTCCCATCCTTTTTTCGAACCAACACAATGGGGAAGAAAATGGACTGGTACTATGCTGAATGATATATTGATCCAACATTTCCTGCACCATCAATTCTATTTGCTCATTCTGACTGTGCGGGTACCGATAGGGTCACACTTTTACTGGTTTAGAGTCCTTGTGAAGGACAATAGCATGGCTTCTATCCCGAACTGGTGACAAGCTATCCGGAGTTTGAAACACACTATCAAATTGTTGTAAAAGTGTTGTCAAATCAGGGCTAATGTCATCTGGAATGAGCCCATGATCTTCAGATGACTTGAGTAACAACAACCTTTGTATGGCAAAGCATTCACAAATCGAATCGGTGGATTGCATTCTCCGTAATTGGTGTAAGTGAGTTTATGTTGGTGGAACCTGCTGCTCTCCTTGCAAAGTAAGAAAATTTCCATTTTGCACAAATTTAATAACCAGCGCATCATAATCGACGACAGGAGGGCCCAAAGTAGCTAACGATGTGGACCCCAAAATCAGATCTGCACCCACGACTGGCAATAAATATACTGATAGTAATAGTTCATGATTCTACACATTTACTGCTAGTTGTTCGATCCACCCTTCAGTTTGCATAGTTTGGCCATTCCCAATTAGCACACTAAAACTAGGCACTGGTTCCACAGGAAGTTTTAGGAATTGAACTATGCGAGGTTGTAAGAAACTCTCAGAACTTCCCCCTTCTAGTAGAATCTGAACCGAAAGCTGACCAATTTGTCCAGAAAATCATATGGTGCCCTCGCCTATACCACATTTCATTGCATTTAATGACAAATGGTGTTTCCCCACTGTTACTACATGGACAGTTTGTTCAGGGGCATCTAAATTCGAGGGGACTTCAACTTCCTCTTCAGATAGTTGGAGCGTCATCATTTGTTCTCTGTTTGGGCATTTGTGTGAGAATGAAAATTTCTCATCGCAAAAATAACATAAACCTTTATCTTGGCATACTTGCATTTCGGCATCAGAATTTTTTTTAACCATTGGGCCTCTTTGGTGTGGGTAACATGGTTTAGTGTTTGGGGTTGGTAACAGGGGTGGCATTTGGGATTTGCATGTGGGCAGTGATTGATCCGGTTTTGGCAGTAAAGTGGGAAATTTGGAGTACATAGGAGTGTGGCCAGAAGGGGCTGTTGGTCTTGGTTGTCCAAACAGTGGCTTGGTTTTTTGTAGGTGTGGTCACTTCTCTTCAAACAATTTTGTTAGGAAGACTGCCTTTAATAAACTATGAGGAGACAATGACTTGACATCTCTGCGAATGTCTTCTTGTAGCCCACTCAAAAAACAATCTAATAATGCCTCAACACTCAGACCGTCCGATCTATTGGCAAGGGATGTAAAATCCAAATAATACTCAGCCACCGTACCCACTTGAACCAATTTAAATAAGGAAGCTCGAGGACACTGATAAGGAGAAGGACCAAAATCCAACTCCAAAGCACGAGTATATTGGCTCTATGACTGAAACAGGTTCACCCGTTGCATCATTTGGAACCAGGGGACCACTATTTGTTCCAAATGAACCGAAGTGACTAGTAAACGTTATGCATCTGGTGTGTTATAATATTCAAAAAACTGTTCAGCTTTAAAAATCCAATTAGCTATATTTTAGCCATCACAGCGAGGAAAATCAAGTTTAACTGACCTTACTTGAAAGGAGGGTTTAATCCCCTCCGAGCTTGAGTTCCCATGACCATGGAAGGAGGATGGTGAGCCAGAGTGCCGTTGTAACAAGGTGGCTAGCGCATCATTAATCACGGAAATCCTAGAATCAGTGGTCAGGGTCACATTTTTTATTTTCTCGAAACAAGTGGAATTTTCCATTTCCAAACGTTGGAGTTTATTGTATAAGTCAACACAATGTAGCTCTATGGATTTAGAAATGCGCTTAACCTCCGCTTGTAGCTCCTTCATCCGCGTGTTGTCCGTTATGGCAGTGATGAAATCACCAATGTAATGCTTATGAAAATAACAGCTCACGAAAAACCGGAAGAAAATACAAAAATTGATAGACTTGTATTAATATATGGGTCTTTCTTGCAATGTATTAAGATAATTCTATAAGAAGAAGACAACATTCAGAGGGAAGGGAAAACAAAATCGGTTACATGGAAGAGAGAAGAACATCATTAAATTCCATATCATTCCTCACCCTTACATTCCATTATTTATGAACTCATCACATATTCCCCAAGCCTAGTGTTGGCTTTCCTAACCCTATTCTCTTTCCTCAACATCTTTTCCTCCTTTTGTGTAACTAACTCTGCTGACTCAGCATTACCACATATCAGCTCTATTACAGAAAGTGACCCCCTAACTTTTTGACCAAAATGGTGCTTGAGCTTTTTGACTATGCAGTTTTGGTTAGTCCGTTAACCAGTCGTTATTGGGTTCACAACGTGTTTATCCATAGGTAATGTGAATGTGGCATGCAAAATGTTATGAAAAAAATTGATATACCAAACCCTAATATTAGGTAGCAAAATAGCATTATCACTTAATCAACAAATATCACAAAAATATTTGTCACATTATAGAGGTAGAAAACCATTATCAAACAAATAAGTGCTTTGATGCTTACCAACAAATTGATTGATGAAATAACCAAATTAGTTACCATAAAAAAGTAAAAAGTATTATACATAAAGAGACTTGATTGATATTAAATTAGTTGACAAATTCAATGAAGTCAAGTAGTAAGAACATTGTTTTAAGAATTGTGTAATGAAATTTAAATAAAGTAAAGAGTTTGCAAATGTGAATTTAATGCCAAGAACTTGTGAATAGAGTTCATTATTCATCCTTTAAGTATTCAATATTTTATGACATTAAAAAAAATATTCCTATGAATTTCTCAACACAAGTTCTTATCTATTTATTAATCCCTTAATAAATAGTTCAACAATTGAAATAACTAATTCTCAATCATTGAACAATAAATCATAATACAATTGAACGTTTAATGACTAGCTCAATTAATTCAATTCCTTGAATTAACATGTTACTAGATGACTTACTCTAAGTCTAGCTCAAACATAGAATTCTCATTACAAATTCAAACTTTAAATCATGATTTGGATGATCAAGCCAAACAAGCATTAGATAAAAGACTAGACATGAAAAACAATAGAATAGTATTGCAAGTAAATCAAATAATCATTTATAATACATCAAGTTGAAATAGTTACATCTAATCTTAGAAAATAGGGGTTTAACTCCTCATTCATGTGGAAAACAATGTCTTCAATGTGATTGACATTCTTCTCTCTTATCAACAAGATGTAGAAGGTTATTCGTCATTTGCAATCACGTTTCATGTTGGTTACAACCCTTGATCTCTTATTTATCCTAATTTTACTCGGCATGTCTCTAATGATACTCATTAGATTATTTGCCTACTATTTCCATATTTATCATCTTTTCAATTGGTATATCTCTAAAGATTTTGTTCAAAATTATCTTTTGCTTTCATATTTATCCTCTCTTCAGCTCATATATCTAGAATGATATAAAAATTGATCATTATTTAACTCAATGCAAAATATGATAACATTTATGTAATCTTTTATAGCAAAAAACGCTCAAATTTCTTTCTTATCTAAGGTAATATTCACACTTAATATAACACATGAATTTTCAAAGTTTGAAGAATAAGATAAAAATATCATATCTAATTACGAAATCACTATCAAGTACAAATAGGACATGATAGGAAGAAAGATTGATAAAATTCTAGTTCAATTTGTTTCAAAAATATAAATAGAAACTATTACAAATATAGATTTCAATATGAATGATAATTGAAAATTCATAAATAGCATTGGATTGTCTTGGAATGGATAGGAACAATTAGGACTGGAAATGAGCTAAACTAAGTTGAACTAGAGCCTAACTCAGTTTAGATCGATAATGATTTGCTCAAATTGAAACTCGACTTGAGTTCGATGTGAGTTATTTTTAGCTCAAGTTCGACTCGGTTAAATTTAATGAATTGCTCAGCTCATATCAGATTGGTTCATTTGGACAACTCAATTAATTAATTTATTTTGAGAAATACTAGACAATACTATATATATAAATATAACATTGTTTATATATATAATAACAGTAAGCATAAAAGTAATGCATGAGTCATGGGATAATAAAAGTAGACATAAAAATTTATTATATATATATCCTTATCCACAATTAGCTTCCTCCATTTTGACTTCATTCGGATGATTATCTCTCAAGAGATGCCCATTTTGCTTAACTTCCGAAAGGCACTTCTTAGAGCAACCACAATGGCGAACAATATCTTCATTTTTGATTAGATCCCTGTTAAAATGTCATGAATGAAACTTCTTTATGAATCAAGAAGTTTGAGAGATGAATGAATGAGAAAGAAAGCCTAAACTGAATAATATTTCTCATTAATGAATTGCTTACAAAGATTAGGGGAATACCCTTATATACATCAACTACTAAAACAGAAAACATAAATTGTTAACCAGATAATCAATTAATGATATTGTTTAATCTATTATCACATATAAAGTCCATCTTAACAAACTGAACTAACTAACCCAGTTAATCGATTAACTAAAATGTTAATTGATTAACTCTTACACAATTAATTAATTAACTATAGCATTAATCAATTAACTCTTATAGAATCTCACATATTCTAACATTCCCCACAAGCTAGAATGTATCAAACATTCCAAGTTTGAAATGATTGTGTTGAACATCATATATACTTTAATATATCATCTTGCTGATGAGCGAATCTTCATCTTCCATTCTTAAAATCATAATGCGAAGCAATAACAACGTTTAACCACCAAGGCAGAAGCAACTTCATCCAAATCTTAATCATTTATCTTGACAGAAGCTTAACCAACCAAACCAATCATTATGAATGAAAGAGAGAAATGAAATATACATTAATCTTGATTCTTATATTTTGCTTCAACGAGGATAAAAACTACACACTTTAAAAATGTTGTGTGTTTAAAGAGAGAGGGGTAAAGAAAACAGTGTAGTAAAGAAAATAGATAATTGGAGGTATATGATAAAGAATAAGAAAAAAACTAAAAGAATCGTCCTAGAATTATTTTTCACAGTTGCAAAATTTTAAAGATAGTTGTAAAAACATGAATTAAAGATCCTTTGTTCCTTGCTGGAAGAAATTCTAAGCACCTAAAAGAACCATGAACATGAACTTGGGCTGAATTTGTGAAAAGAAAATGTGATTTATTCCGGCGACCATAGTTAGGAAGAGTCTCTCGTCATAGCAGCACTATGGCTGTGTGACGTGAATGATGTTTGCATTGAGGGTGTTTCAATAGAAGATGAATAGCAATGCTAAAGATGATATAGTATTCCCTACATTGGAGTCCCAATATGCACTCCACAATGTGAGTCAATCATACATGCTGAACCATAAACAAGAAGAACAATTATATGAAGATAATTCCCATGTTCTTTATGAGCTTTGTGTCCTTCATGAAGCATTGCATACCCATATGTTAGAGGATTTACATGAAGGTAACCTTGGAATCTCTAAAACCATCTCTGTAGCAAATGATTGATGTGATGTGTTTGGATAAAGACCAAGAATCATTCTTCTCTATTCTTGCCAAGCTTCTTTCAATTAGTGAAGCCATAGTGTTTATCACTAATGGTCCTTATTGAATTCATTGTCTCTCTTTTGAATATTGTTGCAACTGCTTTTTCAATGGTCCCTACTGAATTCTATACCTCTGAAGATCAGTGTGTATTGCCTTGCATTATGAAGGTTATTGGAGACAAAGGTAGAAGGCATAAGCGGAAGCCAAAGAAAATTATGCTCTGATACCATGTTAAAATGTGGTATGAGCCATGGACGAAACTTCTTGATGAATCAAGAAGTTTGAGAAATGAATTAATGAGAAAGAAAGCTTAAACTGAATAGTATTTCTCATTAATGAATTTTTTACAAAGATTAGGGGAATACCCTTTATATACATCAACTACTAAAACAGAAAACAAAATTTGTTAACCAGATAATAGATTAACTCTGTTGTTTAATCGATTATCACATACAAAGTTTATCTTAACAAACTGAACTAACTAATCTAGTTAATCGATTAACTATTGTTAATTGATTAACTATTACACAATTAATCAATTAACTACAGTGTTAATCAATTAACTCTTACAGAATCTCACATATTCTAACGGTCTCATAAAATAAGAACAACATATATTTTTTCTCATAATATCAAACATCATTCTTATTCTTATTTGGGACCTACACCATCTACTTTTTTCTTACAACATCTAATTTTTTCGCACAACATCTATCTTTCTCCTCACTTTCCTTTGCTGTGAACAACCAATAATTGTTCTTATTTAAGAACAAAAAACAAAAAATAAGAATGATATGATGAAAAACAGAATAACAATGTTCTTTTTCTGTTAAGAACAACCTTAAAATCAACCAATGTGGTTGCTCTTATATTTAATCTTCTCAAGGGACACAAGAACAACAAATATGACTTTCCAATTTTTTATTTATTTTGGAAACAAAGGAAGTAAAATTTATTTTAATTTTCTTGGGTTATTTATTCTACCAATTCCAATAAAACAGACTTAATTTAATATGAGTTAGCAATCAGAATCTATATTGATGGAGCATAAAATGGGTCTAGAAAAGTAAATAATTAAGGCAGGGCCTTTATCCTTTTATAGGAAGAGTCTTCAAGTAATTCTCACTACAAGTGAACTATTTGGGAACATAGACACTCTTATAAAGATAGGGTTGTCTTTTCTTATTTCTCACTAAACCTATACGTTTTACTGGTCTACACTTCTTGTTTATAAAGTTTTTTCTCTAGTCCAATAATTATTCCACAATATTGACAAACACATATTCATCTTTTTAAATCATTAATTCATCTTCCATAAAAGTTTGTCAATTTTAAAAATAAAGAATATTTCATAAAATGAGGTGGAAAATAGAACAAAATAATCATAGAATAAAGGGCATATGAGATCATACACTAGATCGGATAGGAAGGAGAACCTTTGATAACATTAGTCTAATATTATTTTTAAACACCTAATTTTGTTCGGTCCGTGAAAGGTTAAAACTATTTTTTAGTAAAACAAAAAGAATTATCTTTATTTATTTTTTCGAAATTTTTATTTATTTCATTAATTGGAAAATAAAAATAATCAAATTAAAAAGAAAGGTTCTAGATATATTTTTTTTTTTAAAATTGGGAGGGGAATGTTGATCTATCCCCTTATTTTTATAATAAATGATCCAATAAACACTAAATAAGAGTTTTTATTAGTTTGCTGTACAATTTTATTATTTAATATTTATTAATTTCGAAAATAAAAAATAAATAAAAATAGAAGCTTCCAAGTCGGCTTTTGAAATTGAGAGGGAAAGGTTGTATCTATCCCTTTGTTTTTTGTAAATAAATTAATTGATTAGATAAACACCAAATAAAGGTGATTATCAATTTGTTACATCATTTTTTATTAATGAAATTTATTTTTCGAAACTAAATATTAAATAATTTATTTTTGACCCACAACTATTTTCTTTGTTATTTATCCATGTAATTTTGCTTATTTAAAAAAAATAAAAAATAGGCAATCAGTTAGTTACAAATATTCATTAAAATTATATTAAATATAAAAACGAAAATTAAATTTAAATAAGGTTGTTTGGATAATTATTAAATTTATGTGATGGTATTGAAAAAAAAAAAATTGATAAGCATGAGTGCTTATGGAATGTTTAGGAGATTTATCATTGAGACTATCATATTATATAACAAATAGATCTTAAGTCCTAGTTAAATACACCATAAAAATAAAATAAAAAGAATAAAGTATTTTTTGGTATGAGATAAGTTATTCCTCCTTCTATTAATATGATATGTGTTCTATCTATTTAATCATTTTTTATAAAAATATTTTTAAAATTAATAAAAATAGTACATACTTTTAGGCTTTGTATGATTCTATTGAAAAGGAAAGGAAAGAAAAGGATGGAAGAGAAAATAGATGAATTTGGATGTTTTTCCTCCTTTGGTTAGCAAAAAAAAAATAGGGTGGAAAGAAAATTTTGGGCGAGTCTTACAAAAAAACATTTCCACCCCAATTTGGAGAGAAAATGGTGAGAAACCTACTATCAAAGTAAAATTACAATCTTAATCATAAAGAATCATAAATAAGATATTATAGTGTAGATATACAAACATGATAAATTGAGTTGCCTTGAAATTTGTGTTAATAATATTTTAATTAATTAATTTTAGTGTAAATATATTTTCATACATCACTACTTATAGAAGTATTTAATTTTAAGATAAATGTGAATATTTGTATGTTAATTTTGTATCTTTTTAATTATGGATATTTGTGTCATTTTTCTCATCACATGTTTTCTTTCCTCTCTCTTCTCTCTCTTTTTCTTTCATACTAAACAACTAAAAAATCATTCTACTTTCCACTATTTTTCTTTCCTTCAATTTTCATTCCTTAAGTTTTTTTTCTTCCTATTTTCTTTCCCAAATCAAATATAGTGTTGGCCACACTATGAAATAATTTATGGGGAATATTTTATTCTCAAATAAAAACACAGTCTTTTTTTCCCTAGCAATATGTGCACAAATATGTAGATTTCTTTCCTGTTAATCATTTTGGGTAGAAGTTATTGGCTCATATTGCCTATTAGAGGCGAGCACACGTGGCACACCCAGATCCAGCCTAGTCTTTCGAATGCATTAATACCTGCAACAAATCAGGTATATTTCTGTTTCGCTTTTTTATTATTTATATTAATTCTATTAATTATAAAGTATTATTATCTAATAAATATAATATATTTTTAACTAACAAATGGTAAATATTTTACTTAGTAACATTTAGACAATAGTTTAATAATTATTATTATTATTTATGCTAATATTTTAAAGGATAAACAACAACAAAAATCCCAATTATCTATTTATATAGAAACTAATTAGTAATTTTTCTTTGGAATTAAATAAGGATGGAGGAGAGTGGTGACTACACTTCTTATTCTCATATCATTTTAGTCATGTTACGAATTTAGTTAATTTAATTCCCAATAAGATGATTACAAATTACAAATAACAATAAATTTTAACTAATAATTGGTAACAATATCAACATTCACAAAAATTCTCTTAATATATAATATATAATGATTACCTAATCTAATATTTTTTCCTTAATTAATTTTAAAAATTGTATCTAACCTCATCAATAATAGAGGAAAGGTCACGAGTATTTATTTTTTTCCTCAAATCAGTTTTTGGACAGTTATATTATGCTGCTTATGCTTCTAACCTAAAAATTACTCAAACAATAATTGTAGGATATAAACTAATCCATACAATTTAGTGAGTGTATCGTGTAATATAAGTTGATATGGTGCTAATAACTTCCATATTCTATAATCGATTCTTGAATTCAAAGACCAATGTGGTCCAAAAAATAGGCTTAAAGATGGTTTCTCTACATTTTGACCGTAAAAATGTAGTGATGATTTCAACCTAATCATGGAATTGATGCTCAGTCAAAAATCAGGACATGTCAGTTGGCTAATTATATCTTTTAATTGTTTGGCTACTTTTTTTTAAAAGAAAAACTCAAATATTAATTGATATCATTGTGACTAAATAATTTTCTAGTTTTTGAAGCTATAGCTTTTGGTAATGGTTTCATTTTAATTCATATGCTTCCTGGTAGAATCCCTTTTGGGAGGATTCTGAATTGTTTGTTGATCGTTCTTGAATGTAAGTCCCTTTGAGAAGTAATTGTGATTTGCACTTTGAAACTTGTTAATTTTTGGTTGGTTTTGATTTAGGGTATTCTTATGACCGTGGACTATGAGTGATGTTGGGATTGTCGTTGGTGGATTAGGGAATGTATTTGGCCGTGGGATTTTTGGGTTTGATTAAAGGGGAAGTGTGTTGTATTTAGGTAGTGGTTTAGTCGTGGGTTTTTGGGTATGTATGATATGATTTTTGAGTGTTTTATGGGTTGGTTGAATGTTGGTTAAATGGAAAGGGTTGTGTATGGTTATTTGGTTTTTTTTGTATTTTTATTTTTGTGTTTGGATAAAAGAAAATGGATAAGAATGAAGGGTGGAGGCGCCACAAGCTGGATGCTTGATAAGCCTAAGGAATTTCGCCACAAGGAAAGGAACATTGATAAAAAAAATGGCCTTGGTTTAACCAAGAAACTAGGAGAAATCTCAACTAGCAATGTAAATTATCCAACTAAAATCTGAATTATCTTATTCATAAGGTAATTGTCTTATTCATAAGGTAATTCGGTTACATATAGGCCAAGCCTTGATTCAGCATGAATGAGTGAGTAAATTACATTGATTTGCATTCAACTACCTTATTGATTCAAATAAAAAACATGTGGAGCACTTTGATGAGGATTAATGCTCATGAAATTCTTTCCATATGGGGTTGTTCTTGGATGACTACTTTCCTTTTGTTCCATCCTCAAAGAAAACGTGTACCAAGCCCTCTAAATGGGAGAATTCGGGTTGCTTGGGTGTTGTAGTTGCCTTGGCCGAATTCCCACATGTGTAAATCTCAATTTGGTAAGTTTTTAAAGCTTGGCATTATCTTCATGATTTGGAGAAGATTTGAATTCTGATTGCCTTGGCCTAATTCTCACATGTGCTAATCTTGAATAAGGAAAGTTTTTGAATGGATTCCCTTGCATTTACACGCCATCCTCACATAAGGAAGGTTTTGGACCTCCTTGATTGCATTCCAATCTGAGTTGAATTGATAAGGAAAGTTTTTGAATGGATTCCCTTGCATTTACACGCCATCCTCACATAAGGAAGGTTTTGGACCTCCTTGATTGCATTCCAATCTGAGTTGAATTGATAAGGAAAGTTTTTGAATGGATTCCCTTGCCTTTACACGCCATCGTCATATAAGGAAAGTTTTGGACCTCCTTGATGGCATTCCAATCTGATTTGTTTGGATTAGGAAACAAATTATATGGTTTGATGAGCCCTTGGTATTTGTCTTAGAAGATCCCCCACGTGCTCTTCAAAAATAGGTAAGACTTCATTGTGTCTTCAAGGCCTTTCAAAGGTGGATGCATGGCTTGGCCAACAAGGAAAGACTTTCCTTGATTTGCACGTCCTTTTCCAAGAAAGGAAGGTATTGATGCCTCCTTTAACACATGTCTTAGACTTGGATTACATGATTCCTAATGCCATTTATTACAACTAGAAGTTTGGATACTTAAAGGCCAAAAAGGCAAATAGTTATTGTTTGACAAATAAGGAAAATGAATTAAATTCTAAACTACATGTGGGCATGATAATCCCCCACTTATTAATCAGAACTCCCACATGCCTCAATTGGACCCTCCTTGGCCGTGGCCAACTTGGGTTATTTTTTATGAAAATAGTGTAATGTATGGGCTTGATCTCCTTGCCGGGCTTTGTTGATTTAGTCACTTCTTCCACTAATAGGTTAAGATTTTGGTGTGCTTTCTTGGTTCTGGACCGGGTCATGGGCCCTCCTAGCCCACTTAGCTCTTCCTTATTGATGGGCTTTGGTGGATTCATATCATCCCCTCCTTCTTGGAATGAATTCATCCTCGAATCAAAGTCTTCATCACCTGCATCAAAAAGAGAAAGGTCAGCAACATTAAATGTGGCACTAATGTTTCCGAACTCACCTGGAAGGACCAGTTTGTAAGCATTGTTGTTGATTCTCTCTAGTACACGAAATGGGCCATCTCCTCTAGCTTGGTGTTTAGATTTCCTTTGTTCATGAAACCTTTCCTTCCTCATGTAGACCCAGACAAGGTCTCCGGGCTCTAAGATCACCTCCCTTCGCCCCTTGTTTGCTTATTTAGCATAACCTTCTGTCTTTTGCTTTATTTGGGCCTTGACCCGCTCATGTAGCTTTTTCACATAGTCCGATTTGGACTTATCATCCTTATGCTGCAACACAGATGAGTTAGGCACATGTAATAAATCAAGAGGGGTTAGCGATTGGAACCCATAAACTATCTCAAATGGAGACAAATTTGTAGTACTGTGAGTGGCCCTATTGTAAGCAAATTCAACATGGGGCAGACAATCTTCCTATCTTTTTATATTCCTTTTAATGATTGTCCTCAAAAGGGTAGATAAAGTTCTATTAACAACTTCAGTTTGGTCACCATCTGTTTGGGGATGGCACGTGGTGGAAAATAGGAGTTTAGTCCCAAGCTTCCCCCACAAAGTCCTCTAGAAGTGACTGAGGAACTTGGTGTCCCTGTCACTTACAATACTTCGTGTATACCATGTAGTCTTACCACATCCTTAAAGAACAAGTCAGCAATATGAGTTGCATCATCAATTTTTTTACAAGGTATAAAATGTGCCATTTTTGAAAAACGATATACTACAACAAAAATTGAATCTTTTCCATGTTTAGATCGTGACTAAGCAACCATAAAGTCCATGGATAAGTCTACCCACGAATAATCAGGTATGGGCAATGGAGTATAAAGCCCATGGGGCATGCTTTTAGATTTGGCCCGCTTGCAAACAATGCAATTCTCGTAGTGCCTTTGCACATCTCGCCTCATGTGAGGTTAGTAAAAGTGTTCTTGTAACATATCTAGGGTCTTTTGGACCCTAAAGTGGCCCATTAGGCCCCCTTCACGAGACTCCTTAACAAGCAAGTCTCTAATGGATACTTTAGGCATACTCAAACGTTTTTCTTTAAACAAATATCCATCTTGCCTATAGTATCCATCAACAACAACATTTTCACATTTATTATACATATCAGCAAATTCATTATCATTAACATACAAATATTTGATTCATTCAAATCCCAACAGTTTTGTTTCAAGAGTAGAAAGCAAAGTAGGTCTTATTGATAGAGCATCGGCCACAATATTGGCTTTTCCGTTCTTATGTTTTATGACATAAGGGAATTGCTCTAGGAATTTAAAATACTTAACATGTCTTTTATTTAGCTTACCTTGCCCTTTCAAATATTTTAGTGACTCATGGTCACTATGTATGACAAACTCCTTGGGCAGGAGGTAACGCTGCCAAGTTTGTAGTGCCCTTACCAAGGCATACAATTCTTTGTCATAGGTAGAATAATTCAACATTGGGCCACCTAGTTTCTCACTTAAATAAGCTATTGGGTGTCCTTCCTGCATTAACAGAGCTGCAATTCCCACATTAGATACATCACATTCTATTTCAAAAGATTTTGTAAAATTAGGCAAAATAAGAATGAGTGCATTGATTAGTTTTTCTTTAAGCCTCTTAAAGGCTTCCTCTTGTTTGTCACCCCATTTAAAGCCGACATTCTTTTTAACAACCTCGTTAAGAGGTGCAGCTAGGGTACTAAAGTCCTTAACGAAGCGTTGGTAGAAGCTACCCAATCCATGGAAGTTTCTAACATCAGTTATGGTTTTTGAGGTGGGCCAATCCTGAATGACCTTAATCTTTTCCTTATCAACATGGACCCCCTGGGCATTAATCAGGAAGCCCAAGAATATCACATGGTCCACACAGAAAGAACATTTCTCAATATTAGCATACAAATTTTCTTTTCTTAACACAAGTAAGACATGTCTAATGTGTTCATAATGTTCATTTATATCCTTACTGTATATCAATATGTCATCAAAATACACTACCACAAACTTTCCCAAAAACTCTTTTAAAACATGGTTCATTAATCTCATAAATGTGTTGGGTGCATTAGTTAAACCAAAATGCATAACTAACCACTCATACAACCCAAATTTAATTTTAAAAGCAATTTTCCATTCATCCCCTTCCCTAATGTCAATCTGATGATACCCATTTTTTAAATCAATTTTAGTAAATATACAGGCACCATACAATTCATCAAGTAAATCATCTAAGCTAGGGATAGGATGATGATACTTTACCGTGATATTGTTAATTGCCCTACAGTCAGTACACATTCTCCAAGACCCATCCATTTTGGGCATAAGGATGACAGGGACAACACAAGGGCTCATGTTTTCCTGAACCCATCCCTTTTGCATCAACTCCTCCACTTGCCTATGGATCTCTTGAGTATCATAAGGATTCTCCGATAGGGAGGCCTATTGGGCAAAGATGCTCTGAGAATGAGATCAATATGATGCTGAATTCCCCTTAAAGGGGGAGGCCACGTGTGACCTCTTGAGGAAATACATCCTCAAATTCCTGCAGAAAACGTTTTATAGAATTAGGCAAAACATTATCAGAGTTAGTACTTAAACAAAATTATTGTCCAATGAGTAGGTAAAGGGGTTGCCTAGAGATTAAAGCACCCTTTACTTTCCATTTGGAAGCCATCAAACTTCTTCTTTTTTCATTTTTTCTTTCTTTTTCTCATCCTTTTTTTCATTCTTTTTATGTGGATCTTTTCTTTCTTTCTTTTTTCTCGATCCATTTTTTCATTTAACTTCCTTTGGTCTTCACCAACTTACCTTGGGGACAAGGGTGACAATACAATTTTCTTATTACAATGCATAAAAGTATACTTGTTAGAGAAACCATCATGGATGCCTCTCCTATCATATTGCCAAGGCCTAGAGATTAAAGCACCCTTTACTTTCCATTTGGAAGCCATCAAACTTCTTCTTTTTTCATTTTTTCTTTCTTTTTCTCATCCTTTTTTTCATTCTTTTTATGTGGATCTTTTCTTTCTTTCTTTTTTCTCGATCCATTTTTTCATTTAACTTCCTTTGGTCTTCACCAACTTACCTTGGGGACAAGGGTGACAATACAATTTTCTTATTACAATGCATAAAAGTATACTTGTTAGAGAAACCATCATGGATGCCTCTCCTATCATATTGCCAAGGCCTGCCAAGCAGCATATGGCTGGCCTCCATCACTACTACGTCACATAGTATGGAATACTCATATTTCCCTATAGAGAAGGGAACCTTTGCCTGTTGGTTTACCACCATCTCTGCAACCTCACTTAGCCATTGTAGTCGGTAAGGGGTTGGGTGGGTCCTCGTCACAAGGTTGAGTTTAGAAACCAACGTAGTGCTCACCATATTAGCACAGCTGCCACCATCAATGATTAGGAAACAAATATTCCATGCTACTAAACATCTAGTATGGAAGATGTTCTCTCGCTGACTTTCCTCATCCTCCATAACTTGGCTCCCTAAGAGCCTTCGCACCATTAGAAGATCTCGTTCTGGAACATCAACATCCTCTTCACTTTCCTCTGATCTTGAATCCTCTGATTGAGACTCCACCACTCCATTCTTCACCACCATGGTCCTCTTGGTTGGGCATTGTGAGGCTTTGTGGCTATGCCCAAGACATTTGAAACATTTGACCTCCCTGCTCCTAGTGGTGTTGTCCATGGGCTTCTTCCCTTGGGAAGAGCTCACGGCCTCCTTTGGAATGGCCCCCTATGTAACACCGCGAATTTTATAATTTTGAATTATAAGATTTTATTTATATTTTTATTAATTATATTTTCAAAAATGAATTTTTGGGAATTTTCGGTAAAGAATTAAACGAAACTCTAGTTGAGTTTTAGTCTTGAAATTCTATTTCCAATTGGGTGGTAAATGTTCATGATTTTCGGAGACAGTCGGTTTCGGACCGCTATCGGGGCCGAATCTCACCCGGTGGCCGAATCTCACCCGGTGGCCGGTACAGCTCAAAAAGTGGTTTTTGAGTTCCGTAACTCGGAATCGAATTCCAATCGCGCCGTTGGCTTCGTAGTCACATTTCGAGTCAAGATAGACCCTGAGCTGGTCTATAACTATTTTCTAGAATATTTTCACTCGGAATGCCGAAATTCGAAGTTCCAACCGTAAAGTAAAATCGGGCGATCATTTTTGGCTACTCGAATATTGGTCGACAATACTCGAGCATGGTTTTAATCGCGCGCGTTTTGCCGAAGTCGTCGCGTCGCATGAGTCAATTCACAATCTTATAGATTTCACTCCTTGATTTACTACCACCAAATCCCCTAAATCACTCACTTAACCCATGATTCACTCACCTTCTTGGATTTGCTAGATTGCCTTGGGAAATTGGTTTAGAAATCCGATTTCTCCCACCCCACAACTCTATAAATACCCATGTATCTTCATGCATTAACACTTTGCAAAAAGCTTGGCAATTTGAAAATTTGAGAGTAAGTTACTCTCATCATCTTTTCTTCTTCATTTTCTTCTTCTTTCAATCTTCAATCTTTTCACATTCAACCATTGGATGTTGATGATATTGAAGTATGTTGTTCAGGAGTATGGTAAGAACATATTCAACAGTTGAAATTTTCTAAAACACTTTCTAACTCATTTCGGAAGCAAAACCGAAAATGAGTGTTCTTGAACTAATGAAAAACGTGTTTTGAAACTATGAACAAGTTGTTTTCAAGAAGTTATTACATTGTTTTAATATATGAATTTTTACTTGTTTAAGCCTTTAACCATGGCTTTGGACAAGTTGGAAAATGGATGGATGAAAGAGTTTTAATTATTTTAATAGTAATGAGTTTTGAAATATCGGCAAACTAACGAGTTTTATTATGGTAGTTACGAAGATTTCCGGCATTTGAACCATGCAACCCAACCGAACCATAGTGATTTTGTAAAACATGCTTCATTAAGGTGAGAGAGAATATATCGTGACATAGTGGTGTCTGAATATGACACCCGGATCTCCTAAACCATCTCAAAGGTTTTGGAGTTAACTTGGGTTTTAAGAAACCCAAGATTTTTATGTTTGAATGCTTTTGAATACATATGATTGTTGATGAAAGGTGTTGAATATTGTATATGAATCTTGTTGGGAACTTTTCTGTGTGCAGGTGTTTGAAAAACCATGTTAAATGTGTTTCGGTTGTCGAAAAGGGCAAAAGTTGGTATTCTGTCTAAGTCCCTGTCGCTTGGGCGAGAAACTCTCGCCTAGGCGAGCACAGTCTCGCTTGGGCGAGGATTGGGCGAGGGACTGGGTGAAGGGAAGTTTTGGTTCTAGAATTCCCTCGCCTGGGCGACAGAATCTCGCTTGGACGAGAAAGCCCA
>NW_017727829.1:137177-137724 GCF_001865875.1 Lupinus angustifolius | reverse complement strand
AATTATCGCTTGGGCGAGAAACAATTATCGCTTGAGCGAGAGATGCCCAGTTTCAAAATGGTATTGTTGAATTTTTGCTTGAGCGAAGGATCCTCGCTTAGCCGAGAGTCAGTAATTGTGTTTGACTATTTAGATTAATTGGTTGAGTATGTAATAACCCTAGTATGGGTATGTGATATAAACTACTTTAGTAAAACACCGTAGTTGAATTTAAAAGTAAGGTATTCAAGGTGTTAGAATTAAATAGTCAAACTCGGTAATTAATTTTAAAGAAAGTATTCCGAGAAGGATGTATGATTTAGGGCGATGCCCAGAAAAGGATACGTGATACCACAGAGCGAGATCGTCTGACCGTAAGGGGCTTGGTCTAGGACCGTCCAGGGTGATTCAGCGATAGTCGTAGTGGTAGGGACGTTACCCTTTGAGTTATGATGTGAATTAGGGCACTGCCCAGAAAGGAACCCGGGATACCACGTAGCGAGATCGGCTGACCGTAAGAGGCTTGGTCTGGGACCGTCCAGGGTATTCAGTGATGGTCGTAGTGGTG
>NW_017727829.1:133113-137077 GCF_001865875.1 Lupinus angustifolius | reverse complement strand
ATCATTAACCTTATGCACATATTATTACTTATGGTTATGATATTTGTTTATGAAATGTATGTTGATACATTATTGTTTATGTTTATAAACGGTGGGTTATGATGTCGGTTATAGATAATATATGTGTATGTTATTATTTGGAGTATGATCTTCACTTATGTGCTATTTAATTATAGTCATGATATCTTATCGATGAATTATACATTGATAAATGGTGAATTATGATATTGTTTGGGAATAAGTGTTGTTTACCTTACATAGGTTGATTAGATAATTGTTTATGAGAACAATTGATGAGTTTGATTATATTACTCATGTGGATTGGATAATTGTTTATGAAAACAACTGATGAGTTATAACGTGATATATTATATATATATGAACTGCTTTTCATATCCGAATGTGATATTCTGAGTAAATCCACGCCGTCAATGAATTTACGTTCATTAGATGTCTTACTCTCTCTGCTGTATTGTTCTTGTTCTGTATATATTTGCTATGCAGATGGCAGACAACAACACTCACATTCGAGGTTATCACTTCACGATGTCCCCGATGGGACAATGGGCTAGTGACAGGCACAAAAATATACATACACAGGCTCCTGCGATTTGTCGTTGCACATGGTGTGCAACGGGTCGTCAATGATGATCCCTCATCCCGACACCCATATTGACTCTTCCTTCACCTTGCCGCCAAAGAGGCTGATGTCTCCAGAGGTTGGACTTCGATACCCGCCAGTCAGGAGTGATGGCGTTGTTCCCTCCCACGGTGATAGGACGTGGCAAGATTGTTTGGATGCTCCGTCATCCAGTAGAGCTAAGAGGAGCAGTGGTCTTGGGGGAGGTCCCTACAAGAAGGCTCCGATTTTGAGAATGGCATCCCCTCCGAATTATGCCACTGAGTTGTAGCATAATGAAGTGGAGGAAGAGGAGGAGGAGGACGAGGTCGTTGAGCTCGTAAATGTAGAGAGCTCGGTAGAGGTGATCGACCTCGTGTCTGACTCGGAGGAGGAGGAGGACCCGAGTGAGGGGTCCAACATTCCTGGAATCTTTTGAGTCAGCTTGTGGGCCAGTCGATGTCCCCTTTTGTTTTTGGTGGGGAGCTACGTTTCTTTGGATTTTGTATATGTTAGTGGCGATGTAGTTTCCGCCTTTACTAACCTAGTTCGTATGAACTGACTATGACTTAACCCATTATATATATCTATGATGATGTATACTCAGGAAATGTTGTATCATTTCAGTTACCGTTAGGTAACCGGTTTTGATTTATGCGTTGTATGTTACTTAAAGTGATGTCCCGGAAAAGAAAGGTTTTTAAAAGGAAACAATTTTATGTCACTAATTCAAAAGAAAACTTTTTACCCACTTTTCCGCGTAATAAATAAAGAGTATTTTTCGGGGCGTTACACCCTCATTCTTGGACTTGTCCTTCCACCCTGAAGATTGGAATTTTGTGTTGGAGGAGTATTTGGTTTTTCTCCTCCGTAGTTGTTGTTCTACCTTCATGGCTTGTTGGATCAGGTCCTCTAACTCCACATATGGTTGCAACTCCACTACATCCTGGATCTCCTGGTTCATCCCATGAAGAAATTGTGCCATAGTGGCTTCACGGTCCTCATGAAAATTGGACCTTAGAAGAACCAACTCCATCTCCTTGTAGTAATCATCCACTAATTTGTTTCCTTGGGTCAACCTTTGAAGTTTGTTATGAATATCCCTTTGATAGGATGCCGGAACAAACCTCTTTCGCGTCACAATTTTCATCTCATCCCAAGAATCTACTGGTTCAGCACCACACCTCCTTCTTTCCTTCTGAAACTGGTTCCACCACACTATGACATACTCTTTGAATTCTAAGGTTGCCACCTTGACCTTTTTCTCCTCAGAATAATTATGACAGTAAAAAACTTGCTCCATTTTCAACTCCTACTCCAGATAGGCTTCAGGATTATTCATCCCCATAAAGGTATGGACTTTAATCTTGACCCCATCCATTCGGTTATCCATCCTCCTCTCCCTATGGCCACCTTCATCATTCCTCCTCTCCCCCTGTCTCCTTCTCTTTTTTGGTTCAGAACCACTCAAACCACTACTATGTTGCCTTCAATTTTTTTGTACCTGCATCTCCTCCATTTTTGTTGGAGGTCTCGGATTTGTGCACTAATTTCATGAAGTGTTTGCAAATAGGTCTTGGTCTTGGGGAACTCGGCTGCATCTCTTTTAGGACTAGACATTTTCTCACTTTCTCTCGACTCTTTTCTCTCAAAGTGTTTAATGTGTTTTGCTCCCTCACTTTCCTCTCTATTTCTCCTTGGATTCTTGATAAAATCAAGTTAACCAAGAGTTGTTTCCAATATGGCGAACCCACAGACTTAACAAACAAAATGTAATGACAAAGGTAGACTCTTTTTTTTTTGTTGGATTTTCGGTTTTGTTGAGGCAAGGGTAAAAGGAATTGTTTTTTGTATTTTCGGTATTGTGAATGTAAGGGAAAAAGGTTAGTTTTTTTTTGTATTTTCGTTTTGATTTAGATGATAAACTTAAAATTCGACTTACACAAGACTAGCTCTGAATACCACTTGATAGAATCCCTTTTGGGAGGATTCTGAATTGTTTGTTGATTGTTCTTGAATGTAAGTCAATTTGAGAAGTAATTGTGATTTGCACTTTGAAACTTGTTAATTTTTGGTTGGTTTTGATTTGGGGGATTCTTTTGGCCGTGGACTATGAGTGATGTTGAGATTGTCTTTTGTGGATTAGGGAATGTATTTGGCCGTGAGATTTTTGGGTTTGATTAAATGGGAAGTGTGTTATATTTGGGTAGTGGTTTGGCCGTGGGTTTTCGGGTATATATGATATGATTTTTGGGTGTTTTGTGGGTTGGTTGAGTGTTGGTTAAATGGGAAGGGTTGTGTATGGTTATTTGGTCGTGGTCTTAAGGAGTTGAGGAAAAAATCTATGAAGCACGGATACTGATATACTTGTCGGGTATAATACATATCCGATACATCAACATGTATTTTTTCCAAAATACAGGATACGATACGTTCATGGATACGCGTATAAAATAATAAAAACACATAAAATATGATAAAATTATAAGTGTAAATCAAAATATTCAAAGTAAAAAATATAATGGAAATTTAAAATCATTACCCTCCATAACAAATCTATCTTATCTTATTTTAATGAAAACGAATCTATCCTAAAATCACTGCCCTCCATAACAAATATATCTTATCCTATTTTAATAAAAACGAATCTATTTTATCCTGTTTTATTGGAAACGAATCTATATATCATATACTTTACCGAAAATGAATCCATATATCCTATATTTTATTGAAAACGAATCAGATACGTGTCTTAATATTTATTTATTTTATTTTATTTTTTTAATTTTTGGATACTCTATAAATACGTATCCTACGCGAATCTGAGCGTATCCGTGTCGGATACGTGTCGGAGACCGACACGTGAGGGTGTTTGACGAATCCGAGCTTCATAGTTGAGGAAGATAAGAGAACTTGGAGAAGGTTGAAGGGTGGAGGCGCCATAAGCTGGATGCTTGATAAGCCTAAGGAATTTCACCACAAGGAAAGGAACCTTGATAAAAAAATGGCATTGGTTTAACCAAGAAACTTGGAGAAATCTCAACTAGCAATAGAAATTATCCAACTAAAATATGAATTATCTTATTCATAAGGTAATTCAGTTACATATAGGCCAAGCCTTAATTCAGCATGAATGAGTGAGTAAATTACATTGATTTGAATTCAACTACCTTATTGATTCAAATAAAAAACGTGTGGAACACTTTGATGAGGATTAATGCTCATGAAATTCTTTCCATATGCGGTTGTTCTTGGCTGGCTACTTTCCTTTTGTTATCTCCTCAAAGAAAACGTGTACCAAGCCCTCTTAATAGGAGAATTCGGTTGCTTGGGTGTTGTAGTTGC
>NW_017727829.1:118815-133013 GCF_001865875.1 Lupinus angustifolius | reverse complement strand
ATTGCCTTGGCCTAATTCGCACATGTGCTAATCTTGAATAAGGAAAGTTTTTGAATGGATTCCCTTGCATTTACACGCCATCCTCACATAAGGAAAGTTTTGGACCTCCTTGATGGCATTCCAATCTGAGTTGAATTGATAAGGAATGTTTTTGAATGGATTCCCTTGCTTTTACATGTCATCCTCACATAAGGAAAGTTTTGGATCTCCTTGATGGCATTCCAATCTGAGTTGAATTGATAAGGAATGTTTTTGAATGGATTCCCTTGCCTTTACACGCCATCCTCATATAACGAAAGTTTTGGACCTCCTTGATGGCATTCCAATCTGATTTGTTGGGATTAGGAAACAAATTATATGGTTTGATGAGCCCTTGGTATTTGCCTTAGAAGATCCCACGTGCTCTTCAAAAATAGGTAAGACTTCATTGTGTCTTCATGGCCTTTCAAAGGTGGATGCACGACTTGGCCATCAAGGAAAGACTTTCCTTGATTTGCACGTCCTTTTCCAAGAAAGGAAGGTATTGATGCCTCCTTTAACACATGTCTTGTACCTAGATTACATGATTCCTAATGCCATTTATTACAACTAGAAGTTTGGACACTTAAAGGCCAAAAAGGCAAATAGTTATTGTTTGAACTAGAAGTTTGGACACTTAAAACCAGAATGGGCAAATAGTTATTGTTTGACCAATAAGGAAAAGGAATTAAATTCTAAACTACATGTGGGCATGATAATCCCCTACTTATTAATTAGAACTCCCACATGCCTCAATTGGACCCTCCTTGGCTGTGTCCAACGTGGGTTATTTCTATGAAAATAGTGCAATGTATGGGCTTGATCTCCTTGCTGGGCTTTGTTGATTTAGTCACTTCCTCCACTAATAGGTTAAGAGTTTGGTGTGCGTTCTTGGTTCTGGACCGGGTCATGGGCCCTCCTAGCCCACTTAGCCCACTTAGCTCTTCCTCATTGATGGACCTTGGTGGATTCATATCACTTCCCAACAAAATATTATACAATAACGTTTTGCACATACACATGCCCTATACCTAAAGCATTACTAATACATTTTTGGATAAAAGAGATGTGAGCTTTATTGGTCATGACTTTCGTTATCTTTGGTATTGGTGAGCTAAATCATGTTAGAAAAACTTGAATTTTTGGGAATATGTTGCATCACTTGAACAAAGAAATAGTTGAGAATATGCGTGTAGAAACCTCCAAAGCGTGTGTTACCACACTAACCTTAGGTTCGATTCGCCCCCACCAATTTAAGTATATTAGATGCAAATGGGATGAACAGCGAATCCCCTTAAAAATACTTTGGAAAACCTTGATGTGTTTTGTACAAACACACCAAGCGTATCTTTCAATAGTAGTTTACAAACTCATGGTTCCTACACTTCTCTCATGCATTAGAGAAATAGGGATCAATTTCTTAGAGATCAAAATTCGTGTGTCCTTATTATATCTTCAAGTCTCTGTATTTATAGAGATATTTATATCACTTAGTGAAGAGTAATGTATCTTCAATAAGATTCTGCACAAATTGATCTGAATGGTCATGTACCGTACCTATTCAATATTTCACTAAAAATGTACCATGGCCTAGTGGTAGCACCTTTGGTTGACTAGGCCATGTACCATACCTGTTCTACCGTTGTGCACTTTGTTCCAACACCATTTTTATTTACACACATTTATATTAAAATGTGACCAAAATGTCAATCAAATGATCAAACTTGAGACCTCCACTTTGTTGCCAAAAGAAATAACCATCAGACCAACTATCATCTTCTTTCAATTGTCATGAAATAGAAATATAAATATACCTCTTATGTGAATTCAGATATTTTGAAAATATCTCTCACAAACCACTCATATTGTTACTTAAGTATTGTGAGTTAGGAGCTTAGATATTTATCTTTCATTTCTACCCCATAATATTCAGGTTTCTCTTCTTTTGAGGAGTTGCAATCTGGACATCTTAAAGAAGTCCAGAGCTCGTTAAGGCGTCCATTATTATATCTTAGAACTCTATCTTAGAATGTTGTTTTATTTAGACCTTCCAAAAAAAAACTTTGTAGGTGTAACTCATGCCTAGGAACCACATACTAACTAACAATAGTATATATTCAATAAAATCAAATGAAATGATAAAAAAATAGACATAAAACCAATAGATTGGTCTCTAAAATTTCTAATTTTGAACTTCTCCCACCAGAACTATAAATATAGAGGTGCATAACAAACGCCTTAATGCGTATCTACCAGCACAAGAATGCTACTTGATTCATTTCTATATAAGTAAAAAGTACAATTAATTGCATACTAAGAATATATTATTATCGTCACAACCAATGATTTCGTTGATTCAAATTTTTATTCGTTACTAATTTGATGAGAGCCATAAAAGGCACCAGTTCTTCCACAACACAAAATCAGAAAAACCCTGAAAGCAAAGAGCACGCACAAAAGTGTTTTAGGACCATAAACAAAACAGAGAGAGAAAATAGGAACTTTGAAACAACATTAACAAAACTTAAAATTTGTGGAATACACCTCATCCTCTTTCTCTTGAGGATCATACAAGCCTATATCGTATTATCTAATTGGTATCTGTTAATAATGCTGCACGAAAAATATAGAGAAGCATTATATATATATATATAGATATTTTAAGATATCGTGCGCATATTTCACCCAAACAATTATTGTGAGTACTAATAACTAATAATGACACAATGATATAAATCTTTTAAATATGGTGTATTATTACTGTACATAGAAATATTTGCTAAAATTAGGGTTTGAAGTTCAAAATTTTAAATTTAATTGACCTAGGTTTTTTTATTACACTTTTAAATGAATTCAATATTTTTTATGTCTGTTCTTTCCCTTTTAAGGTGACATTTAAAAAAAAAATAATCTAATTTTGTTTTAAATATAGCATGACATAGGACTTAGGAATTTTTAGAAATTTTATCATTTGAGAAAAATCATGAGAATGAATGAGGAGCAACAAAAAGGTTCATGACTATAAATATATATGTGATTAAAAGAGGATAATTCAATATGCCACGTGACATGTTTATAATTAATTTATTGTGAATTCTAAACATGAGAAAGGTTTGGAATATTGGTGAGAATTTCTATGATGAGAGGAAAATCATGAGAAAAATGTGCATGTAAAGAAATACATTTTTATTAGTAGAAAAGGTTGATAACTAACTGCATGAGATACATTGTGGTAGAAACTGTGAAGAAGATATTTGATCCTGATCTTGTTACGGTTTAGATGAAGACACTAACATCACCAAAAAGAAGAAAAAGATGAATACATATGATCCATTCCCTTCAATTACCTTGGTGTCCCTGTGTTCAAGGGAAAGCCCAAAAGGGTTCATCAGCAACCAATTGCTGATAGAATTGCTCAGAAATTGGCTACTTGGAAAGGTTCCTGCCTATCAATAATGGGCAGAGTGGAGTTAGTTAAATATGTGATTCAAAGCATGCTGGTTTACTCCTTTCACATATATGTTTGGCCTGCTCATCTGCTTAAAACTCTGGACAAAAAGATCAGAAATTTCATTTGGTCAGGGGACTCTGAAGTCAAAAAACTAGTCACAGTTAATTGGCATCAAGTCTGCTCCCCAACCCAGTTTGGTGGTCTTGGTGTGAAGTCAATCTCTAAGATGAACAAAGCCTCTCTCATTAAACTTTCTTGGACTATGCTATCTTCTAGTAAGGATTGGGCTGTTTTCTTTAGGAAGAGGTTTGGTAGGGACTTCATAGTTTCTCCTAGACACTATAAGTCTTCAATCTGGCATGGCATTAAAGTCAATTGGTCTTACATACATCTCAACTCCTCTTGGATAGTTGGGGATGGATCCAAAATCAAATTTTGGACTGACAATTGGATTGGATCACCTTTGGTGGAGCTCTTGAACATTCCTTCAAATCTTATCTCAAATCTGAAGGCCTATGTTGCTGACTTCATTCACCAAGGCAGATGGGCACTTCCTACTCAATTGGTGGAGCTTTTCCCGAATGTTGCTAAAGCAATTTCCAGGACTTTAATTCCGAATAGTGAGGATAGGATGGTCTGCTATGGAACTTCTGATGGCAATCTATCTCTGAAAGATGCCTACTCCAACATATCTCCCCATGTTAATCCTAAGAAATGGTTCAAGGAAATCTGGTCTAATACAACTCCTCCTTCTAAATCCTTCATAGCTTGGAGATGGAAACATAATAAAATTCCCACGGATGATAATCTGCAGAAGAGAGGTTGCAATGTTGTATCTATGTGTAGCCTTTGTCATCACAGCCTTGAGACCTCTAATCATATCTTCCTGCATTGTGCTTTTGCTCAATAGTTTTGGCTATGGCTAAATCACACATTCTCCATAAACACAGACACTTCTTCTTGCACAACCATTTGGAGGATAAGCAACAAGGACTGGAGTTCTCAGACATAAGAGATCTTCTCTATTTGCATAACTCACATTAGTGCCTCAATTTGGTTTTGCAGAAACAAGGCAAGGTTTGAGGATACTATAATTCCAGTGGCTAGAGCTCTGAACAGGCTCAAGATGGATATTTGCTTCTAATAATTCAAAATGTTATGCTAACAACAATCATTTTGAGTTTGCTATATTGAGGAGTCTTAACATCTCTTTACGCTTCAAGAAAGGTCCAAGGATAAAGGAGATACTCTAGCATCCTCCCAACATTGGTTGGCTAAAGGTGAACACGGATGGGGCAGCACATGAAAGCCCTGGTTTGGCAGGAGGGGGAGGAATTTTTAGAGACCACCTTGGTAGATTTGTGGCTTGTTTTGCTGCCTTCTACAATATACAACATACTATCTATGCTGAGCTTCTTTCGGCTATTCTAGCCATTGAGTTTGCTTATGAAAAAGGATGGCATCACCTATGGATTAAGAGTGATTCAACTCTGGTCGTGGGTATCCTCAAAGGGCATACTCAACGTCCTTGGACTCTTGCTTCCAGATGGAGCATATGTAAATCTCTTTTATCGTCTATGTCTTGGAAGGTGTCTCATATATTCAGGGAGGGTAAGTCTTGCGCGAATTTGCTTGCCAATCATAGTATAAGGTCTAGGACTTTTACTTGGTGGGATTCAATCCCATCCATAATATTTTGGGATTGTAATAGGAATTGGTTGGGGCTACCAACCTACAGGTTCACAAACTCAGCACCCTTGCTTAAAATAAATAAATAAAGACAATGAAGATCCCAGCTTCAAGATGTTCAAGACTTTTAGTCTAAGTCTAAAATATGTACTTTTATCCTATACTTTTGATTATACAATAGTAGTAATGCTCAAACTAATTTTAAAAGAAAATTGAAACACTTTAAAATACTTAAAACAATTTTAAAAAATAGTGTGTAACGGGTTACTTCATCTAAGTAACAGGTTACGAGTGTGAGAAAATAGTTATTCAACTTAAAACTGATCAGAGTAATACATTACTGTCTTTGAGTAACAAATTACTGGTGTTATTAAAGTTGAGTAACCGATTACTCAACTTGCTGTAATCGATTGTAATCGATTACTGAGAGTTGTTGCATCAGTTTTTTCAAACTCAAAGTGAATGAGTTTCAACCCAAAAGACATGTTTTCATTCCAATCAATTTCTACCCTTTCAAAGAGACATTTTGGCTAATTGGAAAGCCTATATAAAGGCATTGAAACTCATAATCACTACACACAACTTTCATACAACTCTCAACAAATTCTGAAAATTCTCTCACTATTTTTCTGCATTTTTGCACTCAGTTTTTAAACTTTCAAAAGAGAATTTTTCTGAGTTACTTGAAGTAATTGTTTCAAAAGTTTTACAAACATATTGAGCATTATTATTAAGTATACAAAAGAGTTGTTTGGATTGCAAGTTACACCACTTTCATACTTGTAAAGGCAATTCCGCTATTGTTGAATATTCTTCATTATTATTGCATAATACTTTCTTTCACGGGGTGTGATAAGAAAGGGGATTACAATCACTTGGAAAAGTGTTTTCCAAAGGTGAATAAGGATTAAGGAGTGTGTAAGGTACATAGAGATCTCAGGGTGAGATATTGTAATTGCAACTCATAATCTTTAATGGAAAAATCTCTTGTGATGCAAGAGTCCTGGACGTAGCCTTCGGTGGACAAGAAGGTGAACCAATATAAAAATTCTTGTGTATTCTCTTCTCCCTTATCTCCTTGATTTTACTTATTAATTTTCTGCATATATTTTCCGCTGCACTTTAACTCTTGATTTTGCAGAAAATAGTGGACATTATTTTAAGTCAACTAATTCACCCCCTCTTAGTTGCAATCTCAGTCTTACAGAAACAAAAGCAACTTTTTTCCCATAAGCAAATATATTACGAAAGACATAAGGGGATGTCAACCCAATTACATCTTATATAATAGATCAATATAAATAAAGTGATCAATACAACATTGAAAAAAAGTGTAAGCAGAAGATCCCATCTTTTTAGAAAACCATAACCAAGATCTATCTTGAATCAAATCCATAATGTGGGTAAAACTAGCTTGCCCCCTCTAAATATAATGTTATTCCTCAAACTCCAAATGGACCAAATAGCAGCAAACTATGACATACATTTTCCACAAAGCTTTCCCTTTCCTAATTTTGCATAAGGAATCATGAATCTTAAGCACTTCCACCATTGAACTCGGCACATTATACTGAATATGCAACCAAAAATAAAATAGTTTTCATACATTGGTGACAAAAGGGAAAAATAAAAACAAATGCTTAATATGCTCGTCATGCAAAAGACAAAAACACACTTCAAATCCTTCACCCCAACTATGTTTCTCTTATGAAGCCCGGATCTAGTAGCTATCCTTCCTCTCAAAATTTTCCATATTAAACAATAAACCTTTAAGAGAGCATAATTAACCTAACATAAATGAAGAATGTTACCTGACTCCCTCGTAGTTATATTCAATTGTGTCAAGTAAGCAGTTTTCACCACATAGCAACCCGATTTGTCAAGGTTCCATCTCCATCTATTACAAATACCACTAGAGATTTTTGAGACCAAACCAAGTATCCTTCTCCCCAGCCAGCATGATCTTTGAGATTTTTTTGGCCAAACCAAGTATCCTGCCAAAATCTAGTATGCAACTCATCACCAATTTTCTTCCATAAATTGCTTTCCAACAAGTTGGAACCATCATCCAAGGCCACTCCAACTTTAACCAAATCCCTCCACCACCGCGACGTTGAAGGAAAAGCATTAAAGACCTCATTAGTTTCATACTTCGAGTCAATCACTCTAACCCACAAGGTATCAGGATCCACAAGTCTCCTCCATTTTCACTTACCTAGAAGAGCCTCATTAAACATGGAAAAATCCTTAATACCCAACCCACCAAGCTTTTTAGGTTTACACACTTCTGACCAAGTAACCCAAGGAATACCTCTAACACCACTCTTGTTACTCTAAAGAAAGTTTATCTACAGAGAGATCAGTTTCGAGATAACCTTCTTTGGGGCCTTAAAAAGAGATAGCATGTAGATAGGTATATTTGTGAGCACCGAATTAATGAGGACCAGTTTGCCACCAAAAGAAATGTGCTTACACTTCCATGGTGCCAATCTAGAAGACACCTTCTCAATAAAATTATGTCAAGTTGAGTATCTACTTGGATCTGCCATATTGATATAGTATTGTAAGGCTTAATCCAACCAAATCCTCATAAGACTGATCAAAATGTCAATCATTTGATTCCTATGAATGATATTTATTGGGAGGGTAACTAAACATCCTATGAATTTTATTACTTACCTATAGAGTAAGTTATATTTTTAGTTATAGCAGAAAAAAATGTGACACAGTTCTACCTCAATCATTGACTGGAGAATAGAGAAGAAGTAAAAAAATCTATTTTACTAAAGAAATATAATTGATGAGAAAATTTGTCAGAAAAATAGAACCTGTCACAAATATTAAAATAATCTTCTTCATTTATTTTGAACAAACTAATATATGCTGAATTAACTAAATGTAATCGCAACTTTAGATCAGCCCCTTCATAGAATAATCTTTAACGTGTAGGAGTACTATAAGTACTATATATTGAATATATTGGTTAAGTATATATGTGCGATTTCTTACTATTGTTGCCATATCAAATCGTTTCTTATAAAAAAATAGTATCATTGATCATTTTTTTTGTCTTTGATACTAAAATCAGGATATCTGGTGATAATAATGATAACCATCCTGATTTTTTAAATATTTATAGCATCATAATAATCTTAGAATCAATTGAGTTTTACGCTTAAAAAAATCAATTAGAATCAATCACATTAAATCTTATTTCGTTGTGAACGTAATATATATAGTACCTTTAGCATTCCCCAGAAAACCAAAGAAAATATGGCAAGGTGGATGCTTGTGATGTTGTTACTGGTTTGCATTGTAGAAGCACGACATCATGGTATCCAAATTTTCAACGTGAATGACTATGGTGCAATAGCAGATGGCAGCACTGATAATTTTGGGGTAAATTACCTCCATTTTTTCCCTTCTCTTTTTTCTTAGTGACAAAAATCTAACATTGATTCCTTACATAAATATCTGTTGATTTGTATTCTACGATATTTTAAATTGTTATCACTGTTGTGGTTGAATTATCTTTGTTGTAGTTGTCAAAGAAAATTGTGAGAAAATATAATCATAATTAATTACATTATGTAGTTGGGGAGACTCCTAAACCATAACATTATTGTCTACACGTACACTAATGTCTAACCTAAATTGGGATATATATATAGTCCCAAAAAAGTGAGTAACGATTAATTAATTAATTTATTTGACCAAACACATTAAGATATACATGCAGTGTTTGAGATAATAAATATGCTCTCATCTTAAATTTCATAGGTTGACATATTTTTGGGATAAAAAATATGTTTCCCTCTTAAATGTCAAAACCATAAAGTCATTGAAAATTAATATCTTCCCATGAACTTTTGAGGGAAAAAAAGAAGCAACAATATATTGACTTATTACTCTTTTGTAAAGGCATTTTTGAAAGCATGGAGTGATGCATGCAACTGGAATGGAAAAGCAATCTTTAAAATACCAAGAGGAACCTACATGCTCAAACCAATCTTATTTTCTGGTCCATGCAAGGATTGGACAATATTTCAATTAAAAGGAGTTTTGAAGGCTCCTATAAATAATCCAACTTCAGAATCCACTTGGATAAATTTCAGGTATATTAATAACCTCATTTTGAATGGAGATGGCATATTGGATGGTCAAGGAGCTTCAGTTTGGGGACACAATGGTCACCCTGTCCTTATAGTAAGTTCTTAATTTCTATAATTTGTTCTCATAAACCACACATTATTCTTTTTATCACATTCTTTACACTAGTGATTAATGTATAAATAAGTAACCACCAAACTAGTTAGTATTCTTTCAGGAGTACGAGACAGGCAAGATGACACTTTTATTTTCTTTATATAATAATGTAATATTTTTACCCTTTAATATAAGTGTAAAAACATTTTGTATCTCTAGTATGGAAGATGATTTTATTCTCTAGAGTAATTGTGGATCCCAATCATTTAACAGTAGTATAATAAGTATCATATGTTTCCAATTATATCATGAAACAGAGAGACAAAATCAAATTTCAATAGACTCTATACGAATGTTACAACATTTTATAACATTATAATGACCTTCTATAAATAACATTACCATGTTACATTTGGTTATTATTCCTATTATTATTAGCTTTACACGTGTAATAATATGTTGCAACTTGTATTATGATAAATATGAACAGACAATGGGATTTGCCTTCATCAGCAACAGTCATGTCCATCAATTAAGTTCTATTAACAGCCAAAATGTCCACATAGCAGTATTTTCTTGTGAGAACATGACCTTTACAAATATAACATTAACAGCCCCTGGAGATAGCCCTAACACTGATGGTATCAAAATGGCTATGTCACAAGGAATAAATATCAATGATGTACACATTGGCACTGGTGATGATTGTATAGCTATACTTTCTGGTACCAAGAATGTAAATATTTCAAAAGTCTATTGTGGCCCTGGTCATGGAATTAGTGTTGGAAGCCTTGGGAAGCATGATGATGAAGTTGATGTGCAAGACATACATGTGAAGAATTGCACCTTTAATGGCACTAGTAATGGTCTTAGAATCAAAACATGGGCATCTCCTTTGAACCACACTTTAAAGGCTTCTAATTTTGTGTATGAAGACATTATCATTATTGATGTGGAACATCCCATTAACATTGATCAAGAATACTGTCCAAGTGGTAATTGTGGAAATGAGGTATGTACTCTAATTCATATTTAAATACTGAATGAAAGGTTTAATTTTTTTTGGTATAACTATTTTCCACTAGTTAAAAGAAATAATTCCTTTCGGAATGTGTAACTACTCCTCCCAACAATTATCTCTCCGAAGAATGAAATTTTTTATCTTTGACCTTGTATAATACCTGGTGATCCAACTTTTTTATCGACAATGGTTAGTATGTTATAGTTGAGATCCAAATCTTCAACCTCTATCACTCACATCCTTCACTCTAACCATCAAACCATCTTATAACTCCATTTTTTATTGTTGGTGAGATGCGAACCCACAAACTCCTGCGCTCCGTTCCTTGAGCCCTTCATCCTCACCATGAGACCCCCTTATTTCTCTCCTTACCTGGTGATCCAATGAGATCTTACACTATTAGACCAATACTCACTGTGAATGAAAGATTTAATTAGCACAAGCTCATTACAACACATGAACCTATAAACTTGAAGCTTATAATCTCTTATTATTTTTGAAACTCAGCCTATATATGTGATTTTTGTTTTAGGTATCTTCAAAAGTGGAAATCAGCAATGTGCATTACAAAAATATTGAAGGGAGTTGCAAGGGTGATGTAGCAGTCAATTTTAAGTGCAGTGAATCAAACCCATGCCAAAACATAACAGGGGTTAACGTTAATTTGTGGAGCAGTTTAGGTAGCATAGGAACACTGACAAATTATTGTTCCCATGTCAACGGTGCTTTTTATGGCAAACAACTTCCTCCATCATGCATCTAGTGCTGCTCTTTTATGCGAGACTCTGACATGAAAGTTATAATAGAAGTTGTAATCGGTGTAGTTAGTATCGTGAATCATATATGAATTATTAGTCATATTTTCTGAATCATGAATTGTACTTTATCATGAATAACAATCGAACATTCTAAAATAGTTCATAATATGGATTTGATCTAGATTCGTTTGTGGACTTAGTTTTGCTCAATTTGTAGTTCAAATTCTTATGATTTTACCCATTGTTATAAGAACCCTAGGTTTTATATACTCATATTATTAATGGTAATCGCTTTTCATTAAGTTTTTCTCTATATTTAGATTTGCACCTCTTATGCCTTTTTGTCGAATTAATTCGCTTATATAAAACAGTTCTTTAACATAAGTCACAAACTCAAAAACAAAAATAAGTGAAACAATACAAATTCAAGTCATGAGGGTCAATTATATCATTGTCATAAATCACAATAGCAAAATAACAAAATATTAAGACTCTAATCAAATAGAAAAATAGCATACTAAATTGCAATTCATATTCCAAATGTGTGATCTAATTAATGATCATCCTCATCCCAAGATGTACATCACTTAGTTGATCATCCTCTTTGATTATCACAAGCTCTTCTAAATAACATAACTACACAAGTTTCAAGTCATAAGACTCTAACAAAAATAGCAAAATAACATCAAATGGTAGAAAAATAAGAACCTAGATTTCAATTCATATTCCAAAATGTCTGATCTAATTAATGATCATCCTCATCATTCATCCTCATCCCCAAGATCAACATAACTTGATCCTCCTTATTGATTATCAAAAGCTCTTCTAAATAATACAATTACTCAAGTTTAAAGTCATAAGACTCTAATAAAATAGCAAAATAACACCAAATCATACAAATATAACATCTTAAATACCAATTCATATTCCAAAATGTATAATCTAATGATCATCCTCATCATTCATCGCCATCCTCAAGATCATCCAATCAAAAGCTCCGCGTCCTCCCTATCCTCATCAATATGTTCAATTTCATTTTCATCCACAATGGATTTTCCCTTTTAGTAACCCTAGCCTTTAAGTTTCTTGGATCTATGAAATAAAATAAGAAGCCTAATAAGCATGCAGAATCTGTACAACTAAAGTATAATTCATAATTTATCATTATTATGTTGTTTTAAACAAATACATCTTCCCGTTTTTTTATTAGAGCTCCTTCAGCAAGAGTGAAGCACTTGTGCACATCCATCCATGAAGCATCAACAGGTAACAGGTAAGTAAGGACAATCAACTCATCATTCGGTTCAATATCAAATAAGCATATAGGATCATAAGTTTATCCTTTCTCTTCTCTAACCTTTTGCCTCATTTCTTGTTGATAGTTATACTATACAAACACAAGTGTATTTAATCTTTCTTGTTTGTTTAGGGTTTAGGAATAAGACTGAGTCTAATTCCAACTTTCTAGGAATCCATTTCCAACTTTCTAGGAAAGCATTCATAATTGCAACTTCTCCTCCAACGGTGGTTCCCTGGAGCTTCCTAGCTGAAACGAATCTCTCCCCCAAAATCTCTACTTCTCCTCCTCAAAAAAAATCTTTTGCACAAGTTCTCCAAAATTCATGTGACATTGCCATCTCTCATCTACCACAACCTTGCCTCAAAGGTGATGCTATTGCCATAAAAATCCCAGAAGAAGATTACCAAGCTGGGCTGCAAAGATGTAAAAATCATCTTCATGGAAGGCTCATTTTAGCAAAAGGGGATACCCCTTTGAAGTATGCAGATCTGAAATCTAAACTCAGTAGGATGTGGGAGATGATTGGACCATGGAGCATGATATCCCTAGGTAAAGGTTATTATGACTTCTCTTTCTCTTCAGTGGAGGATATGCGAAGCATATGTGCGGTGGGAGCTTGGTCCCTGAAACCTGGTTTCATGAGGATGTCTCTATGGACACCTGACTTTAACCCAAGCCAGCAAAGACACTCTCATTCACAGTGCTGGGTCAAAATATTCGGGCTTCCACAGGAGTATTGGAGCCCGAGGATCTTATTCTCCATTGCTGGTGGCCTAGGCACCCCCATATCTCTGGATGATGCAACATCCAAAAGATCTTTTGGGCACTATGCTCGGGTGTTGGTAGAGGTTCACATTCGAGAGGATTTACATGAACAAATCCTAGTGGAGAGAGAGGGATTTGCTTTTTTTTTGTTGGAAATGAATATGAAAATGTGCCCCCTTATTGCACTAGTTGCAATAGTATTGGTCACCTGCAGAGCAATTATCGTAGATTGGACAAAAAGAAGGTGGAAGAGAATGCCCCTAGGAAGAAGGCAGAGGAATCAAAAACCAAAACAAAGTCAAACAAAGAAGATAAGGTCCCTAACATCAGCAAAATTGATGATTTTTGTCATAAACTTGGAGTTTGATAATATACAAGATGCCAATTTGGAAGGGATGGAAAGAGTGGAGGACCCTCCAGAAAAGGAGACAGATCCAGTTAATGTTCCTCTGGAGACTCCTTATGACCCCTTGGTGCCTCATGACATTGAGGATAACTTCATAGTGCTAGAAACACAGGAATTGGAAAATCCAAATGCAATCAAGGATATGCAGATAATGGGAAGGCTTTGGGCTGATGACACAATGGAAGAAGAAGAGGAAGAGGAACAATTCACTCCTATTCTGTCAAAGTCTCAAAAGAAAAAGATAAGAAAAAAAGGGATCTCTGAAAAAACTCATTATACCCGAAGGGGTGGAAATTCCAACACTGCTCAATGATAGTCCTTTATTGGAACTGCAGAGGTCTTGGTAACCTCAACACAAGGTTGGTCCTGAAAAACCTTTGCATTACTCATAAACCTGACTTTTTGTTTATTGCTGAACCTATGATTCCTAAGGAAGCCATTCAGGGAGCCTATTGGAATGATATCAAGATGAATCTCTTTGTGACTAACAATGGAGGAAATAATTTGCCCAATTTTTTGGGTTTAAGCAGTTATGATCACTCCCCCACTGTCCTGTACAATACTGATCAACAGATAACTATATC
>NW_017727829.1:118471-118715 GCF_001865875.1 Lupinus angustifolius | reverse complement strand
TGCATGATCTCATAACTTCCCATGCTGGTCCTTGGATTTGCACAGGAGATTTTAATGTTGTGCTTGGGGCACATGAGACTAGAGGCTCTCGAATTCCTCATGCCCTGCCATCTAGTGAATTCAAAACCTTCTCAGATTGCTCTAATTTGATTCATCTCAGCACAAAAGGCAGCCTATTCACTTGGTCGAATAGGAGATCAGGGAATGCTCTAACTGAGAAAAGGTTGGACAGAAGTTTATGTAA
>NW_017727829.1:118111-118371 GCF_001865875.1 Lupinus angustifolius | reverse complement strand
TGCTCTAATTTGATTCATCTCAGCACAAAAGGCAGTCTGTTCACTTGGTCGAATAGGAGATCAGGGAATGCTCTAACTGAGAAAAGGTTGGACAGAAGTTTATATAATGAGGAATGGCTCAATGCTTGGAGTCAAACCTCTTGTACTACCCTGCCTAGAATTTCCTCAGATCACCATCCTATTATGCTCACTTCAAACTCTTCAACAAGGAGAGCTTCTCCCTTTAGGTTTCATAAAATGTGGACTAAACATGAGGATTG